>NW_028270155.1:39669620-39822120 GCF_037043375.1 Chiloscyllium plagiosum
TATTTTTCTACTAACAAGGTTTTACATTAAGACTGCTGCATTCTGATATTTGCACGATGTACCTGATCATCCTTGATTTCCATCATCTAAATTTTTAGTTAATCAGATTCAAGTTAAATAAAATATTCCGCAATTGTGCAGGATGACTGCACTAAGTACAATAACTGACATTCACAGTATGCCAGATACAGGCTCATATCTTCCATAAGTCCAGGGTCACACAACATGGCTATATGACCTTGTGCTGATTATCATTTTTTCTTAAATGCCTGTTTTATTAGTAATGAATGAAGCATACACAAGAATGCTTTATTCATGATGAACAAAGAGGGCATTGAATAACTTATTCAATGGGCGGCTCTCAATTTTCCATTAAGCAACCTTGGATTAATATCGGCATACATAACACGAGGTGTCTGCTAGTTATTAATCTTCCAGCAGGTAACATTAAAAATAAAATCAGTTCTTCTTTTTGAATAATTCTTTATGTCCCAGCAAAATTAACACTGAAAAACTACAATTGTATTATTATATGTTGAATGATAAATATAAATTCCAACATTTTAAAAGTAACAATCTGAAAACTTTTTTACATTCAAAATATTCAAACTACCTTTTGAATAAAGATGAATGTACTAACTACTACATTTGTTAAAGCCTGGTTAACTATTTCATGAAATCTGTAACGTAGTCTGTTCAGCTTTCATAATTAAACCTGTATTAGTTCAAATGGCACATGGCCTAGTGAGAATGTTCTGATAAGATCAAAGGTCACCCAATAGAGCCAAATGACCTAATTTTGATATCACAGTGAAGTTTGGATTTACATTACAGAAAAAAACTGAAAACTGTCATGGTTTGCCCTGGTTATTTAAAGTACTTTCTTTGATATACATCATGCTGATTCAAGAAATTAGGTACATGATTTCGCTCTGACCAAAATTTTTAAATAAGTCTTGGTGCTTTATAAAATATTTTTCAACACAGATTGTCTATTACCAGAGTTACTCATTTGTGATAAATGAATTGATTTTAGAGGCTACAACATAAGCTTTATCACCAAGTGATGAGGTGTGATTTTTGATTTAAAAGAATTTTAATAATCTACAAATGCCATTGTTATAATTTTATATTAATGTGTATGCATTACATTTCATCCTAATACTTTCATCATAAAATACAAATACTTTCAAATGTTGAGCTTTATTCACTCAGAAAGGCTGAAATAAATATTCTTCACTGAAAAGCTACAGTGCATTAATATAAATTGTCCACACGATTCCCCTAAGCCTATATGCTGTAAATATGAAGACTATTGCACAGCTGCTTATTGCTAAACAGTGCCTTGACTAGAAGGGGACAATCTGTGTTTCTAATTGCTGTCATTGAAGCCTAGATTCATTTTGTGACTTTCCCATTAAAATGTGAGCATTAATTTGTATAATGAAATATCACCCACTGCGGTATTCATTAGCCATGCCCTACTGTATACTTCACATTGTTAGCTAGCCAGAAACTGTAGCTAATTTCACTAATGGACATCTTCCTACTAAATCTTTGCTGGAAAATTAATATGGTAACATTACCTCTTTAACTTTTTGGAAATTTAAATTCAGTTAATTCCTTTTTGCCAGATTTGCTATAAGCTATTAATCCGGAGATAAATTCAGCTGTATTTGGGAATCTACGCCTCTAAATTGGATGGTCTGGTAGCTTGGACACAAGAACACCTGCCTCCTGACCAGATGGTCATAAGTTTAAGTCCCAGGTTCCATCTTTTATGTGAGTTTACATTTTGCCAGTCCTTGGCCAGGCTGCTGAATGGAATCCTTCAACATAGTTGGATACCATATCTCATAAGCAGGAGTACTAGGTATAATTGACCCTCCCTAGCTGTAAGTATACTACCACTCTATCAAATCCAAGGGGGCATTACTGAAAAATATCAAGCTAAAGTGTCCACAAGAAGTGAGAAATATACATAGAAACTCCATGGATGAATAGGGTTTAAAAATGGAGCTCCAGAAAATTATAAATCAATGTATGTAAGTCTTACTGAGGGAAAACGTGATTAATTGGGTATTAATTGCCAAGGGAGCTAATTGAGCTGCACCTGTTTAATAAGCTAACACTAATCTTGTTGGTTTCATTTTGTCTCCTTCATTTCTTGTATCCATTTTCTTTCATTTGTATATTCCTCAATTCCATGAAAATAGTGATCTCTGACACATTTGTTATGGCACAAAACCTTTGGTCCTGAGGTCCTTGCTAGCTTCTCACATCTAAACATACTGATAAGTCCCAAACAGACAACTGTTTATTTGTGATTATTTGGATCAATTTTTCAAGGTAGGCTACTCTCTTTATGTTTAGTAATGGAGTTTTGAGCTTCACAAACTTATAAAAAGTCCAGAAGGCTGCTCAGCTGATCTTGTACACAGCACCGCATGTGCTGTGCTCACATTAGATATGGAAATAACCTGTTCACAGCAAAACTCTACTTCTGCAACACCATAAAGATAGAAGTAACTCCTGATTAGTTTAGAAATGCAGAAACAAAGATTTGAATTTTACCAAAAAGCTTCAAGTGTCAATTTCAGGTGTACCAGTTCAATCGCTGCCAGCGTTGAAAACATGTTGAATGGAAAAGATAGAGAAGTGGCATGGATAACATTTCATTGCATTCTCACATTCATAAATGTATTGCTATTTTACATCACTACTTATCTGATCAACTTTCAATGTAACTGCAGCTACCTGTCCTTCTTTAAAGCAACATGCTGCATAACATCTTGTCATTGTTCAGGACTTACAGTGGCCTACACCCTGACTGACTTGGAAGGACAATCCTGACCAATGAATGATGAGGTCTTTGACTGATCTATGACACCTCTTGACTGACTTACCATTAATCAGCTTATTGTTAATCAGGGCAGAATGTGATCCATTTTCAAAACTGAAATGATTTTGAATCCCTGACCCTGGCTGTCTTAACGGCTGGCTAACCATCTCCAAGTCCCTGAACTAAGGTCAGATAATAGACAATAGGTGCAGAAGTAGGCCATTCTGCCCTTCGAGCCTGGCTGATCATCCTTAATCAGTATCCTGTTCCTGCCTTATCTCCATAGCCCTTGATTCCACAATCCTTGAGAGATCTATCCAACACTTTCTTAAATGAATCCAGAGACTGGGCCTCTACTGCCCTCTGGGGCAGAGCATTCCACACAGCCACCACTCTCTGGGTGAAGAAGTTTCTCCTCATCTCTGTCCTAAATGGTCTACCCCATATTTTTAAGCTGTGTCCTCTGGTTCGGCACTCACCCATCAGCGGAAACATGTTTCCTGCTTCCAGAGTGTTCAATCCTTTAATAATCTTATATGTCTCAATCAGATCCCCTCTCAGTCTTCTAAACTCAAAGGTATACAAGCCCAGTCACTCCAGTCTTTCAGCGTAAGGTAGTCCCGCCATTCCAGGAATTGACCTCGTGAATCTACGCTGCACTCCCTCAATAGCCAGAATGTCTTTCCTCAAATTTGGAGACCAGAACTGCACACAATTGAGTGGGAGCAGCGGCCGAGTTGAGGTGAACCCGGGAGACTACAGCTAAGGTAAGAGTTTTTTTCAAAATTACTTACCTGTAGCGGGCATCGGTGTTTTGTTTTCTCTCTCCTTCACAGAAAGAGCGGGAGCAGCAGAGGAAGTGACGGCAAGCAGAGGGGCAGCCGGGAAGGAGAACTGTGAGTATAAATACTCACTGTTTCACCACCAACGGTCATTTGAGTGGGAGCAGCGGCCGAGTTGAGGTGAACCCGGGAGACTACAGCTAAGGTAAGAGTTTTTTTCAAAATTACTTACCTGTAGCGGGCATCGGTGTTTTGTTTTCTCTCTCCTTCACAGAAAGAGCGGGAGCAGCAGAGGAAGTGACGGCAAGCAGAGGGGCAGCCGAGACCCGGAAGCAGTTAGTGTAAGCTTAGCTGGGTTAGTTTTTTTCCCCCTTTAAAAGCGTGAAGGAGAGCCTGTCCCCGTTACTCAGAAGGGAAGGGTGAAGAAGAGCAGAGCAGTAGTAATTGGGGACTCGATAGTTCGTGGCACAGATAGGCGGTTTTGTGGGAACGATAGAGACTCACGTTTGGTATGTTGCCTCCCAGGTGCAAGGGTACGTGATGTCTCTGATCGTGTTTTCCGGGTCCTGGAGGGGGAGGGGGAGCACCCCGAAGTCGTGGTCCACATTGGCACCAACGACATAGGTAGGAGGAGTGCTGAGGATGTTAGACAGGCTTTCAGGGAGCTAGGTTGGAAGCTTGGAGTTAGAACAAACAGAGTTGTTGTCTCTGGTTTGTTACCCGTGCCACGTGATAGAGATTCGAGGAATAGGGAGAGAGAACAATTAAATGCGTGGCTTCAGGGATGGTGCAGGAGGGAGGGGTTCCAGTTTTTGGATAACTGGGGTTCTTTCTGGGGACGGTGGGACCTCTATAAACAGAATGGTCTACACCTGAACCTGAGGGGAACCAGTATCCTTGGGGGGAGGTTTGCTAGTGCTCTTGGGGGGGGTTTAAACTAACTCGGCAGGGGCATGGGAACCCAGATTGTAGCTTCAGGGTGCAGGGCCTGGAGTGTAGGGAGGTGAGGAACATGGCATCAATTTCCAAGGAGGGTGCCTGTAAACAGGGAAGTGGCTTGAAGTGTGTATACTTCAATGCAAGAAGTATACGAAATAAGGTAGGTGAACTTGCAGCGTTGGTTGGTACCTGGGACTTCGATGTTGTGGCTATTACGGAGACATGGCTAGAACAGGGACAGGATTGGCTGTTGCAGGTTCCGGGATTTAAATGTTTTAGTAGGGTCAGAGGTGGGGGTAAAAGAGGGGGAGGTGTGGCATTGCTTGTCAAAGATAGTATTACAGCGGTGGAAAGGACGATGGATGAGGACTTGCCATCTGAGGTAGTTTGGGCTGAGGTTAGGAATAGGAAAGGTGAGGTCACCCTGTTAGGAGTCTTTTACAGGCCTCCTAATAGTCCTAGAATCATTGAAGAAAGGATTGGGAAGGTGATTCAGGAGATGAGTGACAGTAATAGGGTGGTTGTTATGGGGGACTTTAACTTTCCTGATATTGATTGGGAAAGCTATAGCTCAAGTTCGTTAGATGGGTCAGTGTTTGTTCAATGTGTGCAGGAGAGTTTCCTGACACAATATGTAGACAGGCCAACAAGAGGTGAGGCCATACTGGATTTGGTTCTGGGTAACGAACCAGGCCAGGTGTTAGAATTAGAGGTAGGTGAGCACTTTGGGGATAGTGACCATAATTCGGTGATTTTTACACTCGTGATGGAGAGGGATAAGTGTGTACTACAGGGCAAGAATTATAGCTGGGGTAAGGGAAATTATGATGCGGTGAGGCATGACTTAGGATGTGTGGCTTGGAAAAGTAGACTCCAAGGCAAGAGTGTAAATGATATGTGGAACTTGTTCAAGGGGCAACTATTGAGTGTCCTTGATAATTATGTACCTGTCAGGCAGGAAGGAAAGGGTCGTGCGAGCGAGCCGTGGTTTAATAAGGAATTGGAATCCCTTGTTAAATGGAAGAGGGCGGCCTATCTCAAGATGAGACGTGAAGGTTCAATTGGGGCGATTGAGAGTTATAGGGTAGCCAGGAAGGACCTGAAGAGAGAGCTAAAAGCAGCAAGGAGGGGACATGAAAGGTCCTTAGTAGATAGGATTAGGGAAAACCCTAAGGCTTTCTATAGGTATGTTAGGAATAAAAGAATGACTAGGGTAGGAATAGGTCCAGTCAAGGATAGTAGGGGGAAGTTGCGTGTGGAGGCGGAAGAGATTGGGGAGACACTGAATGAATACTTTTCTTCAGTATTCACTCAGGAACAGGGCATTGTTGTCGATGAGAATACTGAGGCACAAATAAGTAGAATGGATGGCTTTGTGGTATGTAGAGAAGAGGTGTTGGAAATCCTGGAAAAGGTGAAAATAGATAAGTCCCCTGGGCCTGATGGCATTTATCCTAGGATTCTCTGGGAAGCAAGGGAGGAGATTGCAGAGCCATTGGCCTTGATTTTTATGTCCTCTTTGTCTACAGGAGTAGTCCCAGAAGACTGGAGGATAGCAAATGTGGTTCCCTTGTTCAAAAAGGGGAGTAGGGATAGCCCTAGTAACTATAGGCCGGTGAGTCTCACTTCTGTTGTGGGCAAAGTCTTAGAGAGAATTGTAAGGGATAGGATTTATGCACATCTAGATAGGAATAATGTGATCAAGGATAGTCAGCATGGTTTTGTGAAGGGCAAGTCGTGCCTCACAAACCTTATTGAATTCTTTGAAAAGGTGACGAAGGAGGTTGATGAGGGGAAAGCGGTAGATGTGGTATATATGGATTTTAGTAAGGCGTTTGATAAGGTTCCCCATGGTAGGCTACTGCAGAAAATACGGAGATATGGCATTGAGGGTGAGTTGGAGGTTTGGATTAGGAATTGGCTGGATGGAAGAAGACAGAGGGTAGTAGTTGATGGCAAAGTTTCTTCATGGAGTGCCGTCACTAGCGGTGTTCCGCAAGGATCTGTTTTGGGACCATTGCTGTTTGTCATTTTTATAAATGACCTGGAAGAGGGGTTAGAAGGTTGGGTGAGCAAGTTTGCGGATGATACGAAAGTCGGAGGAGTTGTTGACAGTGAGGAAGCATGTGGCAGGTTACAACAGGATATAGAGAAGCTGCAGAGCTGGGCAGAAAGGTGGCAGATGGAATTCAATGTAGCTAAATGCGAGGTGATTCACTTTGGGAAGAATAACAAAAAGATGGGGTACTGGGCTAATGGTCGGATACTTGGTAGTGTGGATGAGCAGAGGGATCTTGGTGTCCATGTACACAGATCTCTGAAAGTTGCCACCCAGGTAAATAGTGCGGTGAGGAAGGCATATGGCGTACTGGCTTTTATCGGTAGAGGAATTGAGTTCCGGAGTCCTGAGGTCATGATGCAGTTGTATAAGACTCTGGTACGGCCGCATCTGGAATATTGTGTGCAGTTTTGGTCGCCATACTATAGGAAGGATGTGGAGGCATTGGAACGGGTGCAGAGGAGGTTTACCAGGATGTTGCCTGGTATGGAAGGAAAATCGTATGAGGAAAGACTGAGGCACTTGGGGCTGTTTTCACTAGAGAAAAGAAGGTTTAGGGGTGACTTGATTGAGGTGTACAAGATGATTAGGGGGTTAGATAGGGTCGACAGTATGAACCTTTTCCCGCGTATTGAGTCGGGTATTACAAGGGGGCATAGCTTTAAATTAAGGGGGGGTAGATATAGGACTGATGTTAGGGGTAGGTTCTTCACTCAGCGAGTCGTTAGTTCATGGAATGCCCTGCCAGTAACAGTGGTGGACTCTCCCTCTTTATGGGCATTTAAGAGGGCATTGGATAGGTATATGGAGGATAGTGGGTTAGTGTAGTTTAGGTGGGCTTGGATCGGCGCAACATCGAGGGCCCAAGGGCCTGTACTGCGCTGTATTCTTCTATGTTCTATGTTCTATGTACAATACTCCAGGTGTGGTCTCACCAGGGCCCTGTACAGCTGCAGAAGAACCTCTTTGCTTCTATACTCAATCCCTCTTGTTATGAAGGCCAGCATGCTATTAGCCTTCTTCACTACCTGCTGTACCTGCATGCCCCTGATTTACTATGCCAAGCTGATGATTGAAGTCAGTCCCTCTTGTTTTGATTGAAGATTACTCCCCTTACACTTTGCCATTTGGTTAAAGCACATGCAGTGTGTTTGCCACATAAATTGCTGGCATATGAGGCAGGTGTGACACTGACACAGAATAGTACCTTAAAGCAACATGTCTACCTCCTTGACTGGTCACTGCAGGAACCATGACATGTTGTCTGGCTTTGTGTCAGTGCTAAGCAGAAAGGCAAGATGAGAAGTACCATGAGCGTGGAAGTTCTGAATGATGTCCCAATGTGCAAACAGGTCGGGTATGGCTGTGAGCACCCAAATAGATGCAAAATGAATGAGCACAAAGAGATCAAGCTAACAGTCTTGTGATGCACCCTGTTCTCTCATGAGATAGGTGCCTCTCCCTAGGTACCTGGCCACTGCAAAGCTCCCTGGATATGATGGGAGGAATCTAGGTGTCCATGGTGTGTAACCTGAGGTATGGGGGACTACTGGCTAAGATGGAGGATGGAGAAGAAAGCAGTGAGCTGAAACAGCCAGGTACCCATGTTGGCGTTCATGTCTGGAATTGTCAGCATCTATTTTCTCTCTGGCACATGGGAAAAATTAAATTGCATATAAATGAGGTGTGATTAGGTACTGAGAAGATGTAAATGCATGCTAATAGGCCTCTCTCTACTCACCAGTGAGGTTCTAATCTCGCCATTCAAACTTTGGGCGGAAAATCAGACTTTCTTTACTCAATGTAAGAGTCTAACTTTTATGATCTCACCAGATTTTCTTAGTGATATGCCAATGTGTCCAGGTCATTCAGGAGCTGGGAAAATACTGCCAACAGATAAATGCATAGCATAAAAATAACCCATTTGGTCCATTTTGACTGTGCCAACCAAAAAAGGCTGAAATCCAGCTAAATTCCATTTTCCAGTTTTTGATTCATTGGCCTATCAGTCGTGATACTTCAAGTGAGTTCACCTTCAAGTGTTTTATTTTTAAAGAAATGAGAAAATCTATCTGTACTACCTTTTCAGACAATAAATTTCAGAATGCCTGCATCCTCTGGATGGAAACAGTTTTCCTTAACTCCCCCTCTAACTCTCCCAAATTTAGGTCTACGCTCTTGGAGTTTCCCCTGTTTACTCAGGAAAATATTTTTTTTCCTCTTGACTGCAGGAGAGAACCCAGTATCAAAATCTTTTCACAAAGCTAAAATTCTCCGATACTTGGAATATCCTTGTTAAATTTCTCTCTAACCGCATGAGTACAATAACATCTTTCCTGTTATCAGAATTTTACACAGTACCACCGCTGCAACCAAAGTAGTGTTTTATAGAGTTCTAGCATAACATTGCAGCTTCTATACCAATATCCTTCAGGGAAGTAAATTTGCCATCTTATCTGGTCTGGCCCATAAATGATTTTAGACACATAACAATGTGGTTGACTTTTAACTGCTCTCTTGCAATTAGAGATGCGCAATAAATGTTGGCCTAGCCAGCAATGTCCACATCCCATTATAAAAAAAAATAGCTCAAGGCCTTGGCTAACAAAATTTCTTGTATCATTTCTTACCTGTCCATACCTGTCTTGCTAACTTGAGGGATCTTTGGACATGCACAAGACCTCTCTGATCCTCTATACTTTCCAATATTCTGCCCATTATTGTCCATATATTGTTTTATTTGCCACCTCTAAATGACCACTTTATGCGTTAGATGTCACTTGTCTCTAGTGTGTCCACCTGGAAAGTTCACTGATATATTCCTACACTCTATAATTTGCTCCCTCCCTATTAATCACATGAACAAACTCTATAATTTTCAAACTTTTCAATTACATCCCCATATTCAAGTGCTAGTCGTTGACATATATGACAAAATTCAAGGATCCTGGAATTGAGCTCAGTGGAACCTGGAAATAGAGTACCTGTGTAATAGCTCACTTAAGTAATGTGCTGGAAATAGAATCTCATGATTCCCACAGTTATTAAGAATGCGAAAATCTGGAAAACAAATCATCAAATTGCCCAATTCTCCCTCACTGTCAAATTCAGCTGAAAAGAATAAATATTTCGGGCTTTCTGATTACCAAGAAAGCAACCATTTGTCATAATCAACCATTCAATGAGATCATGGCTGAATTTAACATCACAGTTCTGCATTTTACCCATTTCCCTTGACTCCCTTATCTGTCTATCTGAGCTTTGAATATCCACTAATGACTCAACCCGTACAACTCACTATGGTAAATAATTCCACAGATTCACTACCATCTGAGAAGTGGAAATCCTCCTCATCTCTATCTTAGATGGGCAACCCCTTAATCTAAGATAATGTCCTCTGATCCTGGACTCTTCACAAGCAGAAACAAACTTTCCACATCAGTTCTTAGAACCCAATATGCCCGTTATTCTTCTACACTCCAATGGGTATATGCCCAACCTCCACAACATCTCCTCATATGAAAATATCCAGGATCAGTCTAGTGAACTTTCTCTGATCTATCTCAAATGCCTAAAAAAGCCAGACACAGACAACAAAATACAAGACTCACATCCATTCATCCTCTCTCATCCCGTTTACAAGTGTTATACTATTTTTAGAATCATTTTCCTGATAAAGACTTAACTTATTCCAGTTTTTTTCCACATCCTGGACAAAGCATTTACTGTCATGTTCTCTTTACCAGCAATGTGAACAACCTTTATCCAATAATTAAATCAATAAGCTCCATCTGAACAATCTCACATTTTTTTTAATTTACATTTTTTTAAGCAAATGCTAGTGGGTTATAGTCAGTATATATTCACATTTCCTTGCTATCATGTGGGACATAGACTTCAAAATGTTAAGGCAAAAATGTTAAATAGCCACCGAAGCCATCTTTCTAATTGTAGAACACTTCCTCTGAGGTTGGTTTAATTCCTTAGAAAAGTATTCCTGCTGGGTTCACTATTTTTTACTGAGTAGCATCAACTGCCATTTTAAAAGGTTTGATAGTCAGGAAAGGCCAACACTGGTTCATTTCTTATGGTTTCCTACAACTGCTCATTGGCTACTTGGAGTTCTGCTAAAGTTGTTAATGGTATAGCTATAATCTGAATCTAGGCACAAGTTCCTGATAAAACTCTCACATTCCTAAAAGTCTCATGATTTTCTGTTTATATTTAGGAATGTGGAATTCAATTAGAATCCACTCTTGCCATTCTTGGTAACACTTTTCCTTTTCTTATACTATGTCCTGGATAAGTTACATTTGATCTTGGGATTCACTTTTAGGGGATTTATTGCAAAGCCAACTAACTACAGTTACTTAAATGGGTGTTCTTTTTGCTTGACTTGCTCATTCCATGTGCTATAGTATATTACAATATTACCAAAATAAATTACACAGATAGTACTCCAGTTACAACCTGATTTATAATCCATTGGAATGTAGCTGTGGCATTTCCAAACCAAAATAGGTTGATTTGATACTGATATGATCCATTTAGAAGGAAAAAAGCTTAAGATATTCTAGCTGTAGCATGTTTATCTACTAATTCCTTCACTTTTGCTTGTGAAGCCCTCAAATTTCCTGCACGACTTGACGTGATTTTGTGAATCTCACAAGAACCATGGGCATGTAATTCAAGATTGAAAGATCTTTTTGTTTTAAAAACTCTTCCATAATCAATCTTAATGGACCTCTTATCTCTTGACCATAAATCAATTCAAATGGATTAACTCTAGTGGACAAATTTGGGGGAATCTCTGATTTGACCTTTGTTCCAATCTGGTTAATATCAGTATTAATTATTACCTGAGGTAGAACTGAAAATTCCAAAGAATAGTCAATTTAGACTCAATATGTTAATGCTGTTTCTCTTTCTACAGATGCTGCTACACCTACTGAGCTTCTGTTTTATCTTTCCTTCTGTTTTCATTTCTTGCCAAATCTCCCTGTTTTTGTGAACATTATGCAGTTAACTTTGTTTGTTTTGATTTCAAACTGCTGCTTATGTCCTGGAAAACATACAACATAAATTTAGGCCCTTGATCAGATTGTATTTCAACTGGTTGTCCACGATGAGTAGAATATGGAGTTAATTTTTAAAATTACCTTACATGTAATTTTTGTCAATGAAATTGCTTCTAATGTTCTGTTTTTGTTTTGGGTAATTGTCCTCCACAATCTACGAATACTCAACTGAATGGTTCTTCAAAAATTGTTGGCAGTTCGATTGCCTGTTGAGGATTTCCTACTGCCTGACATGTATAACATGTTCCACAGTACTGCACTATACCCTTATGAACCCTTGAGAGGAAAAATGCCTGTTCATCGATGCTTGAGATTTCCATATTCCGACATGTACTGCCATTAGAATTTCATATGCGACTCATAAAATCTCCTTACAATATTTGGGTGGTATAACTATCTGATGAACAATCATCCATTCCTCATATACAAGTTTGTAAGGATACCCCCACCTTCTCATCAGAACTCCATTTTAAATAATAATAGCATTCTGGAATCCTTTTAGCCTCAGCTTCAGTCTGAACTGTCTGTGCTAATGTATTTACTTCCTATCTGGTTTCCCATCTCACTTAATTAAGACATACCAAACACATTCTTGAATTACCCCATGTTTAAATGATGTTTCATCTGCTCTAACTTTGCATGTGGTATACCTTTGTTCAGCCATTACTCTGGTCATCAAACACAATGGAAAACCAGTTTGTTCTTGTTTCATCTCATTAACCTCTTTTGAACTGTCTTTGATTATAGGCAAAACTATAATGTTCACTTCAGCCAAATCATTACCAGGAATAAATTAACTCTGTTTATGGGTTATTTCTTAACATCTACTCCCATTGCTCTGGACAACAAGTCACACTCCAGTTGTACCTTATACAATGAAACAGGGATATATTCTCCAGTTACCTCATGTATTAACAGTTTGGCTTTTATTTCATTTTCTAGAGGGAAAAGATATCCATCTTTTGCATACAAGTTTGAGTAGCTCCTGTGGCCTTATTATAATTACAGGTTTATCTGAACAATTTGAAAAGAAAGATGTTATTTTCCCCTCTGACAAAAACCCTTTTCTCCCTCATTTACCTTATCCACCTCATCTATACTCAAGGCAGTATTTATCAACAGGAAAATAACTGCTTATTGTAATCAAACTGTTTTTTAATGAATGGATAAGGTAGACAAGTTGAATTGTTAATCTATAACTACATAGCTTAAATGTGACCCACTTTAAAAGATTCATTTCACACATACTGGCAGGAACACAGAGAAGACAAGTCATGAGTATTATGGGTGGACAAAAACAAATCATAAAAACACAGTTCAATAGCACCAGTTTGGACTCCTGACATTGATGTTTTCTTTCAATTCTTTGAATTCCTTCCTACTCTTTGCTGATGACATAAAGTTGCACTTTTACGGATTCTGCCTTTGATTCACTGGTGGAGAATTCACCCTATTAGTTTCTCTGAAGGTAGTTTCCCCTGTTACTATCAATAGAAGATTTGCAGAGAGATTATCTTACTTGGAAGGTGAGGGAGAGTAGCTGGTTATTTGGGATTTCCTATTCCTTCTTTACAGAAGGAAGAAATCAAGAGATGGATGCTTTTTCTAAAGGCTTGACAGTTCTGCATATTATCCACGTACATGACTGTAAGCACTTGGCAGGTACTAAACAAGTGAGTGTTACATGCGGCAATCTCCTGAACCTATTACAACTGTAGGCAATTGAAAAGCCAGTCAAAAGACTGGCTTTGGACAGAATTGTCGCAGACACACTCAGGTGGTGTTAAATTGCATGGATCTCTCCATCACTGCTCCAATTAGGCAACATTTTAAGTACAACTCACAAGGAACTCCAGTAACATAGTTTTAAAGCATCTTTCCCAGATCCCTTGCTTTAAAGCAGTATCTTTCCCAATTTTTATCCAATAAAATTGGTTCTCACACTTTTATTTAGCTATTGAGTTTATTTCCGATCTAGATTGCTAATTTCCCTTCAATCAGCCACAGTCAGACCTTGTTAGATAGCCTGCTGTATGTCTTATTTACCACTTGGCTCATGTGTTGCCACTTTCATGGAGCCATGGAATTGATCCAAAAGATCCTTCTGTATATCAATGCTCCTAAGGGTCCTGCCATTTACTGTATACTTTCCTCTTGCATTTGACCTCCCCAAATGACCTGTATCCTTTAAGAATATTCTTCACTATCTATGACTCGCCAATTTTTGTGTCATCTGCAAACGTATTAATTGAACCATCTACATTTTTGTCTAAGTCAGTTATAGTCATTATAAACAACAGAGGTCTCAGGACCTTATGGAACACCACCGGATACAGACTTCTGGTCAGAAAACACCCCAAATGCAACCACCCTCTCACCAAGCCAATTTTCTATCCAATTTGCCAACTTAACATTGATCCCTTGCGACTTAGTTTTTTGGACCAGCCTACCATGAAGGAATCCGTCAAATGCTTTAATAAAGTCCATGTAGACAACATCCACTGCCCTGCCCTCATCAATCACCTTTGTCATTTCCTCAAAAACTCAATCAAGTTTGTGAGGAAAGACCTTCCTGCATAAAGCCATGCTGACTATACTTAATAAGTCCATTCTTCTCCAAATATGAACCAATCCTGTCTGTAAGGCTCTTCTCCAATAATTTCCCTGTTAATGATGCAAGGTTCACTGCTTACACTTTCTAATATATATAATGAAATGCCTTGGGATTCACTTTAATCTCACTTGTCAAGGGCATTTCATGGCTCATTCTGGCTGTCCTTATTTCTTGTTTAAGTTCTTTTCTGCTCCCTTTACATACCTCAATAGCCCTGTTTGATCTTAGTTTCCTAAACCTTACATATGTTTCTTTTTTCCTTTTTGATCAAACCTTCAATATCTCTTGTCATCCAAGATTCCCATATCTTGCCATCCCCACCTTTTAACCTTACATACTGGTCCTGAACTCATGATTCCCACATGTCAGATGTGGACTTACCCTCCAAGATGTTCTCTCTCTGTACAGCTGTGACATTCTCCTTAATCAGTAATCCAAACCCTACCCTTTTTACATCTTTTTGTATCTCACCTGAAATATCTAAACCCTGGAACATTGAGCTGCCAATCTTGCCCTTCTCTTGACCAAGTTTTGTAATGGTTATCACATTGTGGTCCCACATACTAATCCAGGCTACAAGCTTATCTGCTGTATTCCTTGTGTTAAAATTAATACACTTCAGACTGTCAGACCTGCCATGTCCATTAACTTGACCCTGCCTATTCTTTCTATTAGACTTCCTATTATCAACCTACCCTGCCCCCACAGCACCTATATCATTTAATTATTGTTCCATTCTATTACTTACTGTGTTGGAACAACTAGCCACTGCTGATGCAACCTGTAGTGAACTGGGGGGCTAGCACTGGTGTCATCTTTAAATGACTATGTGCAGTTAGAGAAGCACTACTAGTCCAAAGCTGCCCTGCATGGTTTCTTACATTTGCCCCAGAAAAGGGACACTTGGTACCTTGCTTTGTGGACAGTGACCTGGTGGTCCTGGTGGATGGGTTGGTGCAAAGGTCAAATGTCCTCTTACCAAAAATTGGCAATGGAGGCCATGACGCCGGACCATGCCAGCATGTTTAAGTTGCCTTCTGGGTCAGTGCAGGTTAAGTTGTCTGGAGTAATGCACAGCAATACAGAAAGAAAGCCAATGATCTTCTTCACTGTCCACACAGTTACCACAAACATTCTGTTTAGGTTTTATATTTACTCAATCTCTGCTACTTTACCCTTTACTTAGGTGAGATCTGCATAGAGTTATACAGCACTGAAACAGACTCTTTGGTTCAACTTGTCCACACTGACCAGATATCCTAAATTAATCTAGTCCCATTTGCCAGCATTTTGCCCATATCCCTCTAAACCCTTTCTATTCATATACCCATCCAGATGTCTTTAATATGCTGTATTTGTATCCCCCTTCACCACCTTCTCTGGCAGCTTGATCTACTCAGAGCCCATCACCTATGGGAAACATTGCGTCTCAGGTCCCTTCTAAATATTTTCCCTCTCACTGGAATCCTATGTCTTCTAGTTTTGGACTCCCCCACCCTTTCACGCTATCTATGCCCCTCATGATTTTACAAACCTCTACGCGTCACCCCTCAGTCTCTGATGCACCAGGGAAAACAGCCCCAGCCTATTCAGCCTCTCCCTTTAGCCCAAACCCTCCAATCCCAACAACATTTTTGTAAAGCCTTTCTGAACCCTTTCAAGTTTAAAAACATCTTTCCTATAGTAGGGAGACCAGAACTGAACTAAAGGTCATTAAACAAGCAATAATCCCTATAATAGGCAATTGCTCACTGCCCAGCGAGTCTCGCTTCGACACCAAGAACTTAGAAAAAAGATATGGGTTTTATTCCAAGTTGAGATGGCAGTTGTCATATTTTTTGCTACCACCAATCTTGTTCATCTGGATAGAAAGTTTCACCATATTTCTTAAAAAAAGTTTACATTGAGTGTTCATGAATAACCTATGTCTTTCTAAATGACTTTGTATAATGTCCCACAGAATGTCTTTTGCAATTTGCTTCTCTCTGAAGTTAGGGTGGTTAGTCTGTAATTATTTGATCTAACCCTTCCTTTCTTTTTAACCACCAATATAATGTTAGCAGTCCTTCAATTTCATGTCTGTAGCCAGACTGGATTATAATATGATAGCTAATTCTTCCTCCAGTGATTTTCTGAACAGCCTGGGATACATTTCATTCAGGTTTGACTTTATTTATTTTAAAATTCCCTCATATTTTTCTGTTGCTATGTATATCCCATCCAGTACTTTGTATTAATGTCTCTAAAGGCAATATCCATTTGTCCCTCTCTTCTGTTAAAGATTAGAACTATTCATTAAGAATGATCCTGCATTTAGTGCAATAAAGCACTGGTTCCTATTTGGTGTCATTAGATTCTACCCTTTCCTTACTCATTAACTTGCTCTTTATGTATTTACAGACCATCTTTGGAGATTCCCTAATTTCACTTGTCAAAACTTTTTAATGCCTTTTCGTTGTTTTAACTTGGCATTTTATTTTCACTTGTGCACTTTGCTCTAGGCTTTCAGCAACATTGAGTTTTTGATATCTGACATAGGGTGTTCTTTCTGGCCTTATCCTATCTTGTATTCTCGAAATTCAAGGGGTGTAGATTTGGAGGTCTCACTCTTTGTCTTTTTTGGGAATGTCACTAAACCCTCTCTATTTCCTCCTTAATTGCCTCCCACTGCCGATCCTGTTTTGGTATTCAAATAACTATTTCCTGTCCAGTTTTGGCAAGTTTTAGATTAGATTACATACTTAGATTAGATTAGATTACATACAGTGTGGAAACAGGCCCTTCGGCCCAACAAGTCCACACTGCCCCGCCGAAGCGCAACCCACCCATACCCCTACATCTACCCCTTACCTAACACTACGGGCAGTTTAGCATGGCCAATTCACCTGACTTGCACATCTTTGGACTGTGAGAGGAAACCGGAGCACCCGGAGGAAACCCACGCAGACACGGGGAGAATGTGCAAACTCCACACAGTCAGTCGCCTGAGGCGGGAATTGAACCCGGGTCTCAGGCGCTGTGAGGCAGCAGTGCTAACCACTGTGCCACCGTGCTGCCCAAGTTCTATCTCAGCTAAATGAAGTTGGCATTTCTCAAGTTTAAAGTTTCTACTTTTGTCTTTTTCCACAATTATTCTAAACCTTACTGCATTATGATCACTATCACTAAAGTGCCCTTCCATTGATGATCCTTCATCTATCCGGATCTATTCCCTAAAACTAAATCTAGGACTATCATTTCCCCGCAGTTCATAAAATGATCACTACATTGGTCCTCAGGAGACTGCTGGTGGAGGCAATGTCAAAAGCTGAAATTCAATGAGTCATAAGATCATAGAATCCCTACAGTATGGAAAGAAGCCATTTAGCCCACACTGACACTCAGAAGGGAATCCTACCCAGACCCTTACCTTTTTCCCGCAACCCTGCAATTACCAGAGCTAATCAAACTAGCCTACACATCCCTGCACACTACAGCCAATTTAGCCTGGCCATTCCATTTAAGCTGCACATATTTTGACTGTGGCAGGAAACCAGAGTGCTCGAAGGAAACCAGAGCAGACACAGGGAGAATGTGCACACAGGCAGCCAGCCAAGGCTGGAATTGTACTTGTGTCCCTGGACTTGTGAGACCTATATCAAATTCCAATAGGACCAGACAGGGTATACATAGGAACCATGTTCCCAATGACCAGGAGTCCAGAACACAGTCTAAGGGTAAAGGTGAAATGATGAGAAATTTCTTTATCTGGAATGACGAAGCTGTAGAATTTTCTGTCACAGACAACTGTTGAGATCAAAACATAGAATGTTTTCAGAAAGGAAAAAACTTAAGTTCTTATGGCTAAAAAGAATAAAGGGTATGTGGAGAAAGTGGAAACAGGGCACTAAGTTGGACAGTCGGCTGTGATCATATCAGATGCTGGAGGAGGCCTGAAGGGTGGAATGGTCTATTCCTGATCATATTTTCTTTGTTTCTATGTACATAAGAATATACGAAGTAAGAGAAAGAATAAACTATGAAATCTCTTGATTCTACTACCCCATATAATAGAAATATGGCTGATCTTCTACCACAGCTTCACGTTTCTGCACAATCCCCATATCCTTTGTATCCCTTAGTTTCTGTCATCTCAGTCCCAAATATATTCAATATCTGAACATCCCCTGCTTTCTGGGATGGAGGTATCCAAAGATTCACAATTCTTTTAAGAGAAGGTATTTCTCCTCATCTCAGTCCTAAATGGTTGACTCCTAGTCCTGAGACTTGACTTCAAGTTTTAGATTTTGCAGCTTTAAGAAACAGCTCATTAGCTTCAAGATTCCTTACTTCCTTGAGCCATCCAGACATTTCAAAAGATTTTCTCCTACTCTTTTAAACAAAATTTTGGGGCACATTCGATTCATTCTATTTTCATAGCATGGCTCCCGCATCCACAGAATCCATCCACAAAAACTTAAATACAGCCTCTCTAGAGAAATTATGTTCTTTTTTAAGAGTCCAACAGTGTGCACTGTATTCTCAGTGTGGATTTGCCAAAGCCCTATGCCATTGAGCAAGACTTTCACACTGACAGAATAAAATGTTTTTTTTTCATGGCAGTTCTCCTTGGCTAGCTATGAATGTACCAATCTTCATTGGATTGTGCTACTGAGTCTGGTCTGGATTAAGTATCCAGCAAAGTGTAAGTATCCAAAATGGTAGAGGATACAGTAGAAAGTCTTGCCAGTGTATCCTCTGAGGGATGTTTGCCTAGTTCTTCAGAGGTACTGGAGGATCTGATATCCTGAGGGGCTGGATCTCTCCTCTACATCAACTCATTCACAAGGGCCTCCAAGTCCCCATCAGCAATGGTGTGTGCTAACTTTATTGCAAAACACTTCCGATCCTGACTTGAAGTAGTCCATTGCAGCAGTTTAAACATGGCACCCACATCATTTAGACTGGAAGAGCCCAACAGCAGCAAACATTTTGCATCTGCAAGTGCACAACTCAACAAAAAGGGTATCGTGGAGACCACTGCATAATTCGTGACGTGAACAGCAGATGGTTGTGTGAGAAAAAGGGAACCTCTCCATGAAACAGCCCAAAATTGACACTTAGTCAAAATATGGGAAGATACAGCCAAAATTTGACTCCATAGATGGTGTGAGACCTTACTTCAATTCCCTCACACATATTTACAGTGGCCTTTGCAATAGTCACTGGTTACTCCAGGGAAACTTGTTAATATCGAATCTTCCTCACCCAAAGATGTTGAGGTTATTCTACTACCCTGACTATTCTTCTTCAAACTTGCCTTTAATAGATGCCAGAAGCAGCTGTGTACGATTCCAAAAAAAGGAAAGCTGCTTTTGTTTTGTTGAAATGTAAAACAGTTACTGAATAACCTTCCAAAGTCCTTTAGTGTTTGGAAAAAAAGTCACATTGGACTCAATATGTGAATTCTGTTTCTCTCTTCACATATACCACCAGATTTGCTGAGTTTCTCCAGCATTTACTACTTTTATTTTATACTTCTAATAGCTTTTCTGGATCTAGGATTAGCAAGGAAGAAATGAGGACCAACGTGTGAGCTAGCTGATAAACCTGTGATTCCAACACTAATAGCAGTTAGGGTTCCTGAAGAAACAAATTCACCTCTCTGCACATTGACTAATCTTATTTGCATTTTAACCTCAGACACTGCTTATGTTTTACCAGAAAACAAGCTCTTCAGTGTCAAAATAAAGTATTTGGACGAGAAAATTAGTAGTGATTCATGCTCACTTCAAATCAGCATTGATTTATCCAGGTAGAAATGGTGGCGATGGATCACAGTTATCATTAGAGACTAGTAAACACAACAAATTAATAAAGGAAGACAAATCAGGTAAGCTATTTAAAATATTAAGATACGATCTCTGTCAATATTTTAATTTCAAATCTTTCTTTTGAATTACGGAGACAGAACAAGTGGCACATTCAAACTTTTCTGGGTTTTTTTCAAAAATTGTATTGTATTGCAGAGTCATAGAGTTGTACATAACAGAAACAGACCCTTTGGTCCAACTTGTCCATGATGAGCAGATATTCTAAATTAATCTAGTCCCAGTTCTCAGCATTTGGCCAATATCCCTCTAAACCCTTCCTATTCATGTACCCATGCAGATGACATTCAAATGTTGTCATTGTATCTGCTTCCACTACCTTGTCTGGCAGCTCATTCCATACACACCCAACCCTTTGCTGGAAAATATTGCCCTCCGGTCCCTTTTAAATCTTGCCCTTCTCATCTTAAACCTATGCCCTCTACCTTTGGACTCTTGCACCCTTTCACCCTATCTATGCCCTCATGATTTTATAAACTTCTATAAGGTCACCCCTGAGCCTCTGACGGTCCAGTGAAAATAGCACCAACCTATTCAGCGTCTACTGATAGCTCAAACCCTCCAATCCCAACAATATCCTTGTAAATACTGTTTGCTCTCTTTCAAGTTTAATAATATTATAAAATTATCAGCTTTGTGTATGCTGCAGTAACTTAATTCAGGCTCAGCATCCAATTCCAATGGATAAATTGATTGGAACTGCCCTTGATGTAATAGAGGTAAAAACAATGACTGCAGATGCTGGAAACCAGATTCTGGATCAGTGGTGCTGGAAGAGCACAGCAATTCAGGCAGCATCCGAAGACAGGCAAAATCGACGTTTCGGGCAAAAGCCCTTCATCAGGAATAAAGGCAGAGAGCCTGAAGCGTGGAGAGATAAGCTAGAGGAGGGTGGGGGTGGGGAGAGAGTGGCATAGAGTACAATAGGTCAGTGAAGGAGATGAAGGTGATAGGTCAGGGAGGAGAGGGTGGAGTGGATAGGTGGAAAAGGAGCTGGGCAGGTCGGACAAGTCCGTACAGGTCAGGGGATCAAGTTGCTGGAGGTTAGAAGCTAGGATGAGGTGGGGGAAGGGGAAATGAGGAAACTGTTGAAATCCACATTGATGCCCTGGGGTTGAAGTGTTCCGAGGTGGAAGATGAGGCGTTCTTCCTCCAGGCGTCTGGTGGTGAGGGAGCGGCGGTGGAGGAGGCCCAGCACCTCCATATCCTCGGCAGAGTGGGAGGGGGAGTTGAAATGTTGAGCCACTGGGCGATTTGGTTGATTGGTGCGGGTGTCTTGGAGATGTTCCCTAAAGCGCTCTGCTAGGAGGCGCCCAGTCTCCCCAATGTAGAGGAGACCGCATCGGGAGCAACGGATACAATAGATGATATTAGTGGATGTGCCCTTGATGTAATGCCAGGCTGTTACACAATTTTATTTATAAAAGTGTATTTAAATGTGCTTGGCCTTGTGTAAAACATTTTCAGCAGATTCACAAATCGTTTTTAATTTAATCTTGTTCTGTTTTTGGTAAGGGATTTTATAAGGGCTGTGAAAAGTGATGGAGATCTCTCAGAGTAGAAAGTACCAGATGGTGCAGTGCAGGGAGCCAGTTGCTAATAGTAGGATGGAACACGTTAACTAGTAAGGGGAGATTTGTTTCTAAATCTAAGTTTATTCTGACATGCGATTGCATGCATCTCAGTTCGCAATAATTTGAAACTTCAGCTAAGACAAGTCTCACTTAATTCTGCTATTAAGTCAACAGGACAAAAATCATTGCAAATTAATAGCAGATGAATTTTACATAACTGCCGGATGAACTCCATCACCATCAGATAAATGTCAGTAATAGATGACAATTTTAATATAACTATAAGTTGGAACATGGATCAATGCTGTATCGACACAGCTCAGCAGCAGAAGCAGAATACCTGCTGTTCAGACAGATTATTAGAGATTTCAGTTGCCAAAGCTGCCTGTCCCTCCATCTAGCTTGTCCCTGCTGAGAATAAGTTTCAACTGCTCACTTAATCCAAACTGATCAGCTTACCATGGAATGATATCTGGAGTGGTTATAGGAAAATCCACACTCTCAGACCCCTACCATACTTCCATTTTTACAGAAAATCTTAAAGGATTAATACATTTTCAGTCCAAGTTTGCATCCACTATTATATTGAAACTGCTATCTCTGCAGTTTTTTCTTACAAGGATTCTAGGTGAATTCCATGACAATATTCCAGTCCTTCAGTCATGAGCTGGAGGAGGACTGAGGCTGATGTCTGCTCCAAAGATGAGTCAAAATAGCAATTTTACCAAAATGAAAAACAAAATGGAAAAAGAGATTCTGTGAAAATTGAAGACAAATTTAAGATTTAGAATCAAGAATAATTGGATGAGTTCATCCACTGAATTGACACACTGCACAGATCAGAAAAACCTAGTCTAGGCTGGATTATGTGATGTCAGCCAGATTGTAGTGGAAATGCTTTAGCACCCAATGTCAAGGTAAGTAACAATGAGTCTTGCTTCTGACTGCTGTTCAGTGAGCTCTGATAGGAGATGTGTAAATTAGGTGAGTTTGGTATCAGGACTAGCTATCATGCTACATGGGCAAATAACCTGCTGACAACACCTGTCAGGTCTCATGCATTAATAATAACATTTCTATTGATATGCAGAGGTGCTTTATTGTTTCAAAACAACAGAAGATGTTTCACATAATAAGTTATTTTTTGAGTGCCGAGGCTGCTGTTTTGTAGGTGAAACATCCTGTGCCAACATCATGTGTCTTTCCCATCCCCAAGTGCTTTGCAGGTTGAAATGGAAGTGTAGGCACTGCTGTTTTATAAACAAATGTGACTGCCAACGTTTTCACAGTAAAGTCCCAGACCCAGCAAATTACCAGTTACTCTCTGATGACTGTTTGGTGAAAGATAAAACAAAGTGAAAAGAAATTGTTCATGAAACACAAAGCATACCATCTTAAAGAATGAGGAAGGCTTTAAAATTTCTACATTAATTATTTTGTGAATAGAGCTAATGTAATGAGAGCCCACTTAAGAGCAAGTTTCATAAAACTACATTTTTAAAAAATTTAACAGTCCACCACATAAAATTGACTATGCATTAAACTAATTCCATTGTTCTGTTCACTCCTCATGGTTACTTAATCATTTCACATGAACTCTTTAACCCTCTTCATAAAATACTCCTTCACCACCAGTAACTACCTTGCCGACCAGCATTACAAATATACTAAAATACTGTTTTCTAAGGCCCCAAGTCACATCCAGTAGAACAGAACAGCACACCATGAACTACTTTCTTGCTGCAATTAATATTAAAGTATCTCCTCAGTTCATTTTTCTTCCCTTTTGGCAAATTAAAATTGATCTCAGAACTGCTCCATTCCACACAACACTTTCTGGTGCTGAACTAAAACCAGGGTAATTAACAATACAGGTAGAGACAGATAGATAGAGAAAGAACTAGATAGAGTGAACATGAGAGCTCCTACCTCACATATAACATACACACATGCAGGGGTCAAAATTTCAATTCCTTCATCAGCTTTTTAAATTCATTTATGTCACTGTTGACTCAATAGTGTGGTTTATTTGGCAATTGTTTCTAAACATTTTTTTCCCTGCAAGTATTGTTAAGTAAATTGTAGCGGCCTATAATTAGCTTTCAATGACATTAATACATTCCTTTGACCACTATTTTAGCAGATGCATTAATCATTTTTTTTAAAATGATTAATTTAAAAATGACTTGAACAACGAATATGGGTTGGCACACTTTGGTATTTGTTAGCATACATTATCAACATTAGATTATAGGATATTATTTCGTTGAAGTTTTTGTCAATCTTCTAATAAAATGCAGATATCATTCATAAAGTATTGTATAAGATTTTATTTATTTAATAACACAATTAATGGCACAAACAAAATGTGAGGTTGATTGCAAGATACCAGATTACACATTATAGGACAGCAGGCAACATTTCTAGGCTGGTGGGAATTTATTTGCAACTACAGTTGACTTCTTCACAATGTGTGCAAAATGCCATATTTCAAAACTTAGCAGCTCTAGATATATGACCAAAGCATTGGGGTCGTATAAAGAGACACAGTTCAAATCCCAGCTTTCTCTGCCATTTGAACTAAGCTTATTCTCTTTGGGCAAATGTCACTTTTTCTTGGCTTGCACACTAGCTGATTTTGCTATTTTATCTGGCAGCAAATGTGCCAGCACTGTGTGGAATTGCTGGCAAACATTACGAAGTCCACAGTCATGGTTCCTTTGCCAATGCAGATAGGAGGAGAAAATTTTGGAGCAAAATTCATTTTATAATGTTGAGATCTATATTCCTACATGTAGATATACAGCATCAGCACTTGTTGAGGTAATCTATGGTCTCTCAACATTTTTACAATTAGAGCACTAAGGCCTTTATTTAAATATTTAAATTTGCCATCTGCAAAATTCGAAGTGTTTAATGCCTGAAAAAATTAATAGCAGCAGCAGCAGAACACTAATGGAAGGACATCTGGCCCTATAATAAAAATCAGTCTCTCAGTTATCATCATTTGACACGGCTGGGATCCTGCTCCAAGAAGATGACACTGGCCATTCGCAAGAAAGGATATTCAAAAATAAATAATAATGATGTTGGCTGAGGATGGCTTCAGGTTATAATGGAACTAGCAATGGCGTTTAGCAAAGTAGGTAGTGCCTAAAACTGACCTATTCCTGACAAAACGTTACAGGCTGAGATTTGTGCTCCACCCTCTGAGGGCGACTGGCTGGCTCCCTATCTCCATCAACAAAAGCTCACAAGAACAAGCTCCAACCAGCCACTCTGACTGGTAAGTTTCTCAGTGAATCGTGAGCCTTAGTTATAAAGTTTTGTCCCACCAGAAGTCATTCAAAGTCTGGCAGCTTCTGGGTCCTACAGGCTTTAGCGGCTGAAACAGCAAGAAGGTGAGTGTCTTTCTTCCAGATTACAGGGAGAAGAGGTTCAGGCAGGTCAGAAACAAGGGCAAGAGGTTGGCCTTCAGTGCTGATGCCCTTATGCTCATCTCTGACCCCAGGTTGAGGCCAATGAAACCACCCACCCCATCTGTTGGGCAGACCACCCTGTTTTTCTCAGTGTGGAAATCAGCCAAATTTCTTACCTGCTGGGCAGTCAGGAAGTAGGATGGTGACAAATTGAAGACCAATTAACCTTAAGGGCCTTAATCACTGGCTAGTCAAGAAGGTCAGCCATAGACTTCTCACCCAATATTTGATTGCCAAAGTGGCAAAAAGGCAGGAGTGGGCAATTATCTCTCCATGTCAACCCATCCAATTATTTGTACTTCCTGTCACCTTCCTCATCGTCCTCAAGGAGTGTATAATCTTGCCCATAAATCTCAGTTCAATGCAGCCCATCATAGAGGGACACATGGCGGCTGGCCAACTTAAGGATGGGAGAGGCTCAATGATGGGTCAGTCGTTCAGCAGTGGCTGAACTCCCCCATCTCCCATTATATAGGATAGAAGGGGTTTGAATAGGATTCCTGGATGTCAGCATTGGGTTGTCAAATAAGCCAATATTGAGCTAACTGGCAGCCATTATTCATGAGCCCAATATGATTTAATAGTGACTCAGGGATTAAATGGGACACAAACAGCTTTCCCATGCCTCCCATCCAGTCTCATTTGTCAGAGACCTTCTAGTTCAGAACTAGATCAGACACTCTACCTGATTGAAAAACATGGCTCCGGGAAGTCTGTTTCCATGAAGGGGAGGGGAGGTTAGTTATAGTTCTGAAAGGGCAGCCTTGCTACCCTTACTTCTGACCCCTCTGTCCTGAGCCCCTACCCCCATGAACCTGAAGATTCTCTACACTAATTGAAAATATCCTCTTAGGATATTGAACAGTCTTTTCATGACTCACTCACACATCCTTTATTGGGCTGAATTTTAAAGCGGAAGAGCATGGAAGCAGGAGAGGGTTAAGACTGACAAAATTCACGATGTGTTATAAAGCTGACTCTAACTCACTGACTTGTGCATTTTTTTTCTGCTTGTATATGGCATGTGGGCATCTTGAGCTGAGTCAGCATCTACTGTCCATCCATAATTGCCCTTGATAAGGTGATGATGAACTGCATTCTTGATCTACTGCAATCCATGTAGATACATCTACAGTGCAGTTGAGTTCCACGTTTTGACCCTGTGACAGTTAAGGCACAGTGCTATATTTCCAAGCCAGGATGGTATATGGCTTTGAGGGAACTTGCGGGTGATGGTGTTCCCATGCACCTGCTGCCATTCTCCGTCTGGGTGATAGAATTTGAAGATATGGAAGATGCAGTTTGGTGAGATGTTGCAAAGAATCTAGTAGTTACTAGACACCATTGTTAATTAAGAGAATTAATGTTAAAGATCATATATCAGGCACGGTGGCACCGTGGTTAGCACTGCTGCCTCACAGCGCCAGAGACCTGGGTTCAATTCCTGCCTCAGGCAACTGTCTGTGTGGAGTTTGCACGTTCTCCCTGTGTCTGCGTGGGTTTGCTCCGGTTTCCTCCCACAGTCCAAAAATGTGCAGGTTAAGTGAATTGGCCATGCTAAATTGTCCGTAGTATTCGGTGCATTAGTCAGAGGGAAATGGATCTTCGGGGCGTCGGAGTGGACTTGTTGGGTTGAAGGGCCTGTTTCCATGCTGTAAGTTACTTACTTACTGTAAGTAATCTAATCTAATATGAGGTGCTAACCAGGTGATCTTCTTTATATTGGAGTTTGTTGAGTGTTGTTGAAGATGCAGCAATCTAGGCAATTGAAGAGCATTCCATCAGACACCTGACTTGTGCATTGTAGTATGGGAAAGGCTTTGGAGAGTCAGGAGATGAGATAGGAGATCCAATACATCTGCATTAGGATGAATGCCCAAAATCCCTTCAACACAAATGGGTTGCCAATTTCAATATATTAATTGGTCATGTACGTTGAAATGAGCATGGATTTTGCAATTTAACTGTGAGTCCATGGATTTCCTGGAGCTGATGAAAGCAAGCTAGGAATACAGCAGCAATTAAGGAACTGAGGACAGGACAGGGAAATATGCCAATAAGTACTGATGTCTTACAGCTGCTTTCTTTGTTGGCTGCTTGTGTGAAAGACTTTGCTCAAAATGCTTGCACTGAGAAATTGGTTTGACAGCTCTGGGGATGTGTGTATCTGATTTCCACTTTACAGCCCTGATCTATCAGATCAGCGTAACTGTCACTTATGGTGTGTGCACAAGGATGATCAGCTGAAGTAGTGACAGCATCAATTGGAACATAAGTAGAAATAATCTGCTTGTTACAGATCTAGACTCAAAACATCGCTTGCTTTCTCTCCACAGATGCTGCCTGACCCGCTGTTATCTCCAGCATTTGTTGTTTTCAGTCAGAGCAGAAAGTTACAGCTTGCGGGAGGCTAGACCTACCTTACAGGTTCCACAAGCAGAAGGTAAGATTCATTGGCCTGATGGAAATTAGTATGTCCAGAGGCTCAGAATCCTGTCAGGTAATGACAAACATTTACTTTTTGGAGTGAGACCTGTTGTAAAGTGAGCTTGGTGGCCCTGTTCTCCCATTGGCTGTTACTCTCACCACTGCTCTCTAGTTCCTATGTTTCTAAATTCTTCAAGAGTAAGCCTTTCTTTCTTTCTTCTTTTTTTTCCTTTTTAATTGCTGTCTGTGGGCAATGTCCTTGAATTGGCTATTGCAAAACTTACATCACAACAGTGATTACATTTCAAAAAAGTTCTCTTTGATTATAAAATAGTTTGGGGTATCCTGAGGTCATGGAAGATACTATATAAATTCAAGTCCTTTTCTTGCTTTCCTTTTGATAGATATTATTCATCTATGTTTTCATTATAAAATGCTGGCAGATGAACATAAAACACAGAACATAGAATAGTACAGCACAGGAACAGGCCCATCTGCCCACCATGTGTGCTGACCGTGATACTATTCTTAACTTTATACATATTAGCATAAAAATGAGACAAAATTGTACCTACTAGAGGCGTCTGTAAATATGACCAGAATATGTACATTACACATTGCACAAGTCTTTGAATTAATTATTGCCAATCTCTCAAAGCATCAGATCTGGATGACCAAATGTAATTTTAAGGTGAAATGGGTAAAAGAATGATGAATAGCCATACTAGGCTTTGTAGATATAATTCTGGGCTAATTTGTGAGACAATGGTAAATATCCTCTGACACGGGAGAGCAAAAGACTCAACCCATATTTCTGATGCATTTTGGGACCCTGAGGAAGTCCTCAGTTACACTGGGAACAGATGTGCAATACTTACATGGGAAGTTCAAACTTACAGATGCTGTTTTTAACCTGCCTGGATTGCTTACTGAGACACTACTATGACAGTGGAATCAGATAGCCATAACTATAGAAATGTTGCCATTTACACATCCTGGTTTTTACACAGATTTACTTAGATCTTTTCCCAGCAGATCTAAAACCTCTTTAGGAGCATAATTCTAAGTAAATATGCTGAAGTGCCAAAGCCTTCCAGCACCCAAGCAATTACAATAATATTCATCCCTATCCCAACACTGCTCCACATCCTCCGATAATGCTCAAGACTCACTCTTTCACCCTTACTGCTGTGAAATGCTCAACCATCTTGCAACAATGCTCACTCCTGTTAAAGTACTCAAACCCCTCACAACAATCCTTAGCCCCTCCTGACAGTACTCATTCCTGCCTGGCTCACCATCAATCCTCCTCACCTTCAGGCACTGTTCACACCCTTCAGAATCACTTTCTGGAATCTCTGGCTGCTGTGCAGTCATGTCAAAGGCATTACTATTATTGGGCAGTGCAGGTGAGGAAAGGTGAGCATTATTGTGTGTGAGGAGACTGAGCATAATGGGGGGGAGGAGGTGAGCTTTGTCAGTTTTGGGGTCTGTGTCTGGTTGGAATTGACAGGTCCATTTAAACTATGTGTAATTCAATGAATTGAAGACCAACTTTAAGGATTGGCTCTTTAGTTTACAATAAGAAAAGAAATTCAATTTGACTGAAAATGCATTTCACTACTTGACCTTCCAACTCTGCTGTAGAATCCCTGCTGGAACGAGCATCAGAAGGTACAAATGTTCCAGGGTAAAATGACAAATGAGCAGTGTACATCATGATCAGCTACAGCAGGGACCCTCTTCGGCTCTCAGCAGTAGATCTCGACCATAAATTCTCTCCTCGCTTTTTATTGATTTGGCATTATTTGTAGTCAATACCCTGATAATTCAAAAAGCAGAGATTGGAGCTTCTCCACAGCACAGATACTCAAGAGCTGCAAAACATATGGTGACACAGTGCCATCACTGGCAAGAGACTGCAAGAATAATGGACAGGTTTGCATCGAAAGCTTGCATTATAGCTACAGTCCGAGGAGTTCCTCATGGACTAATGACAACAGAATATCTAAAAAAAGGTCTTCTTAAAAACAAATTTAGCTTTAAAAGAAATTAAGTCTGGCATGATTTATGTTTTAGTGTGGAAAGTATAAGTTTTCTGGTGACAGGTGTCACAGACAAGTTAGTGACTGGTTTTGAATGATAATCATTGACCTGAAACGTGGACACTATTCCTCTCTCACTAGATGCTGCCAGCCTTGCTGATTATTTCCAGAGTCTTCTGTGTTCATTTGTTGATCGAGTATTCGATTTACTTAATTCACGATGATGTAAACAGAAAATACTTGCATTTGTTACAAAATACTGCATGATTTATTAAAATTTAATCTCTGATTGATTAGTGGGACTGTTTCATTTATTGAAGTTGAGTCCCCAAAAATCAAAGCAATATAATACCATTAGCTTGAGAGGATGCTCACTAAAATTGGTATTAATATTAGTTTAACCAATGTCATATGCACACAAACTAACCTCAAGTGATATTCTTTTATTTACACTAACTTAATCATGTGCTTTCTAACAAGAGTGATCTGTATGTTAGATTTGATGGATAGATTAACTACCTGGTAAACATTTAAATATAGACCCTACCAAAGTCAATCCTTGGCAAAACTATTATCTGCAAGAGAAACAGGTATCCTAAATGTCATTTAAGATTACAGATATCCTAAATGTCATTTAGGTACTATCTATGTGGAATTTCAAGAAAGTACACGCACCTGTATGTATTCGCAGGTGAACTTTCAGATGATGGGATGTTCTGAACGATTTCCCACAGTAAGGACAATCCCTCGTGGTTGATCCAGGGGCTCGATCTCTCAGTAAAGAAGGCAGTTGTATTCCTGCAGGCCTTCCCACTTCCTCTCCTACATCTACAATGCACACAAATTAGCACCATAATTACAACAGACATTAAACTTTCTGCACTGATTTTGCTAACGCAACATAAAGTCAATCTTGTCAATAGTGCATCTTTCTGTTTCGCATTGGAAGCTGACAGAGTGCTGACAACTCACATGTTGCTTATTTTTTCACTTTTTTTAGTTTATCCCATCATCATCTTTTAGTAGCAGATGGCATATTTCATTTACATTAATAATACAAAAAAAATGGAAACAGCTGCATCAGCAGCATGCCTGATTCTGTATATTATTCAGGCTTCATAGAGCTGTGCAGGAGACTACCAGAGCAAAAGCTGAAAGTAAAACAATAGTTGCTACATGACCATCATATCAGAGGCAGTATTCGCTGGTCTCATCTCACTCTAACATTGCCCTGTTTTCAGGAGTTGTATCAGCTATAATTTTTAATATTTTGTTTCTGCATTTTAGCCTTCAGTTAATGGTTCCCAATTTAAAATAACCAAGTTCAAAGGTGGCTGAAGTGCACAAAACCATGAATGCAGATACTGCATTAATCAGCACTTTGTGCGATTAAAAATGATCTAACTTGGAAGAGAGATCATAGAGACAATTATTCATCAGAGGTAGGTGCCAGAAAACAATATGGGAATTATCTAAAGAACAAAGAAAATGCACATGAGAAAAACTTGAGGACAGGAAAAGAGCTTGGTGCCTATTAAAGCGTGGTACTCTTATTTAACTTCTCTCGCTGAACTGTCAATAAATTCATTCAGAAAATGTGGGTGTCACTGGCTAGGCCAGCATTCATTGCCTATCCCTAATTGCCCAGAGGGCAGTTGAAAGTCAACCACATTGTTGTGGGTCTGCAGTCACATGTAGGCCAGACCAGGTAAGGAGGGCAGTTGCCTTCCATAAAGGACATTAATAATCGAGATTTGTTTTCTCCCAACAAATAGCAATGATTTCATGGTGATCATTAGACTTTTAATTCCAGCTTTTTATTGAATTCAAATTCCACCATCTGCCATGGACGGGATTTGAAATCAAGTGCCAGAACATTACCTCGGTCTCTAGATTAACGATCTAGTGATTTACCACCAGGTCATTAATTCCCCTTAATGTTCCTAATGATTCTGAATCTTATACATTACATGGAAACTTATTCTCAATATTTTAGCAGAAGAAGTAACATTAAGCATTAGAAAACACTTCTTCAAAAAATTTTAGGTTACCCATTAATTCATTCTAGTTTACATCCTCTGAAGTGACTGGCCTGATTTGGATTGAAATTACGGTACATCAATGCTTGAAATCTGGATTAGAATTCTTTGTTTCCACCTGTGGTGTGTATCATTAGTAGAATGGGTGGAGCCAATGTGTTAACTTCTTCAGAGCCATTAGTTTACACAATACCTCCCCAAGCTTTTTACCTCATAGTTATGTAAGCCATTATATAATCATCTATGTAACTACATTACGTTGACCCCTACTTCATCTCTCCCCAGATCTCACAAATAGGCAGTCAGCATGTATTATAGCATTCACAGAATGTACTGTCTTCAGACTTGTTAGAGTGGTAGGTCCCTTGTTTAATACTGTCCGCCTAATTCTGATTTGTCGACCATTTCAAAACTGGAGAATTTTTTTTATCTCTAGGCACCCTTCACAAAGGAAGTTGTTCTTTGTAAGTGTTGTTGCTGGTCTGTATCCTTGCAAAGTTTGTGAAGGTTTGTAGCTCAGGTTGAGATTTAGGGTGTAGGTTTGCTCGCTGAGCTGTAGGTTTGATATCCAGACATTTCATTACCTGGCTAGGTAACATCATCAGTGGTGACCTCCAAGTGAAGCGAAGCTGTTGTCTCCTGCTTTCTATTTATATCTTTCTCCTGGATGGGGTTCCTGGGGTTTGTGGTGATGTCATTTCCTGTTCATTTTCTGAGGGGTTGATAGATGGCATCTAGATCTATGTGCTTGTTTATGGCGTTGTGGTTGGAGTGCCAGGTCTCTAGGAATTCTCTGGCATGTCTTTGCTTAGCCTATCCCAGAATAGATGTGTTGTCCCAGTCGAAATGGTGTTTTTTTTCATCCGTGTGTAGGGCTATGAGGGAGAGGGGGTCGTGTATTTTTGTGGCTAGCTGGTGTTCATGTATCCTGGTGGCTAACTTTCTTCCTGTTTGTCCTACGTAGTGTTTGTGGCAGTCCTTGCATGACCAACGTCATCTATAAAATTCCATGCAAGGACTGCCACAAATACTACGTAGGACAAACAGGAAGAAAGTTAGCCACCAGGATACATGAACACCAGCTAGCCACAAAAATACACAACCCCCTCTCCCTCATAGCCCTACACACGGATGAAAAAAACCATCATTTCGACTGGAACAACACATCTATCCTGGGACAGGCTAAGCAAAGACATGCCAGAGAATTCCTAGAGACCTGGCACTCCAACCACAACGCCATAAACAAGCACATAGATCTAGATGCCATCTATCAACCCCTCAGAAAACAAACAGGAAATGACATCACCACAAACGCCAGGAACCCCACCCAGGAGAAAGATATAAATAGAAAGCAGGAGACAACAGCTTCGCTTCACTTGGAGGTCGCCACTGATGATGTTACCTAGCCAGGTAATGAAACGTCTGGATATCAAACCTACAGCTCAGCGAGCAAATCTACACCCTAGGTCTGTATCCTTAGCTAGAGGACCCACAATCACCTGAATTTTCTTCCAGCAGGTTAGCTGCTCTTTTGAAATAAGTTCTTTGTTCTTGTAGCATCCTGAATTTCTGGACCAGGCCATCATTTTCAAATTAGCATCAAGAATCTCTTTTTTGCAGTATCTTGGATGCATAGACTTGGGCAATTTCTTATCTTAACCATGTTCTGGATGTGTGGACATTGTCTGCTTCCATGGAGTCATACACAGTTTATTTTTCTAGAGTTTTTGATTAGGCCAGACATCTTCAGTCACTCATAGTGGTTGTTTGATTGGTGAATTAATTTTTTTCAGGCTCCCAGCTGTGCTACCTAAAGATTACTGCTTTGTGAGTTTTGAGAAGATTTGTAGCTCAGATTGAGGTTCTGGATGCAGGTTTGCTCGTTGAGCTGGAGGGTTCATTTCCAGACGTTTCATCACAAAATGACTTGACCCACTCTCACTGTGGTGATGTTATTTCCTGTTCCTTTCTTTCAGGGGGTGGTAGATGGGGTCTAACTCGATGTGTTTGTTGATAGAGTTCCGGTTTGGAATGCCATGCTTCTAGGAATTCTCATGTCATTTACAAAATACCGTGAGTAGGGTGATGAAACATCAGGAAACGAACCCTGCAATTCAGTGAGCAAACCTACATCCACAATTACTGCTATGTCTGTAGTCAAAAACAATGACTATAACTGTCACTAGCATTAATGATTTTGTTTTAAAAGACAGGAGATTGAATATTTCCGCCAGTTCTTTGAAGTCTGTGACTTCCCCTCTGTTGACAATGTTAAACCAATGTAACTAATCTCATTTGATGATGCTTTTTCTGTGTGGGTTCTGATGTGTGTCTGGGGAACTAAGTCAAGTTTTCTAGTGGGTGCATTTTGAATGGTAGGTCAATAATGATTTATTCTCTCGGAGGTTGTCAATCTGCTCCAATTCTCTGATGAATTTGAGGTCAAGATCTGCTTGCAGGCTCAAAAGTGAACTTGATTAATTGCAAATAATATTTGTGCATTGCCTTCTAGTGCAACCTGCAGCATTCCTATGCTCCTGACAGTTAATCCCCCTGCACCAGGTAGTCTTAGCTCTGTGGTCTGTAACTTCTGTTTGTCTAACCATGATAATTGAAAAGGACAGTAACATTTGCTACAGTATCAAACATACAATCAACAGAGCATCCACTAACAGAGCCAAATTCTGTCTCTTCCTTCTTGCGTGGACTAGATGGTTCCTTTAGGGATACCTCAGCTATCTTCGCCAGGACAGGTATCTCATCAAACACAGAGATCTTTTCTCATGATGGTTAATGATCTCTGTATAGACCTATTTTAAGTGTGCGACTACCAGTACTTCTGCTGTTTGGGAGCTGCTTCTTACTTCTGGATGGCATCTCCTGATAGTGATCTACGGTTTTGCCAATGTGGCATTCCTTTGTGATGGCAGGGCATTGTCTGTGCTTGGTGTCTGTTATTCTACTGGTTCTTAGCATCTGCTATTTCTCAATGTTGAATCAGTACAAGTTCTCTGAAAGTGGAGTCACAAGTACACAGGCAGAAGAAGACTTTTTGCACACTGGCGTTCATCAGTCAGGGCATTGAGTATCAAAGTTGAGAAGTTATGTTGCAGTTGTACCGGTTGTTGGTGAGGCCACATTTGAAGTATTGTGTTCAGTTTTGGTCACCTTACTGTAGGAAGGATGTTATTAAACTAGAAAGAGTGCAGAAGAAATTTACAAGATGGTGCCAGGGCTCAAGGGTCTGAGTTTTAGGGAGAGTTTGGACAAGCTAGGACTTTTTTCTTTAAAGCATAAGAGACTAAGGTGGGATCTTACAGAGGTGTATAAGATCATGATAGGCATGGATATGGTGAATGCACTTAGTCTTTCTCCCAGTGTTGGGGAATTAAGGATTAGAGGGCATCAGTTTAAGGTTCGAGGGGATAGATTAAAAGAGAACCTGATGGGCAACTTTTTTATACAGAGGGTGATACACACACGAAATGAGCTGCCAGAGGAAGTGGTTGAGGATGGTGCATTAATAACATTTAAAAGGCATTTGGACAAATACATAGACAGGAAAGGTTTAGAACGATATGGCGAAGTGCAGGGAAATGGGGTTAGTGTTGATGGACATTTTGGTCAGCATGGACCAGTTTGAGCAGACCACCCTGTCTCTGTGCTGTAGGACTCTGTGACTCTATGTCTCTTTTCAGTGTCTATACTTTCTAAAGTAAGTTGACTCTGTTACCCTCTTGAGAAGGGTTGTTATAACCATCTCAGGACCTACCTTTGAATCATTCTAGATTATGTTTCCCACATGATTAGAATAGCTTTCACCAAAGTCAAAACTTTTTTGGATTGTAAGGAAGCTAACAAAGTTTCGTCAAGAATTCCAACAATAATTCCATTTCTTATGAACATTGATTCCAAAGCTGCATATTCTTGATTTTTCTATTAATCGGCAGAGGTAATTAATGAAAATGTTTTAAGGATTCTCCGAGAAGCTGAACTCCTCTGTTAAATTTTATTTGTTCCTGAATTCAAATAATTTCCAGCTTTCAGGATAATCTCAAAAGTGTCTGTACTCTTTTTAACATTTTGTCTATTAATAACATTATCTACAACTAGACCCACCAACTGTAACAGTACATTCATTCATTCAACTTCAGTCTTTATGTTTAATTTTGAGGCAATGCTGCATCTTAAGAATTGTCACATCAATGAACTCCAGTCTTATATCAGTATAGTCCTTCACTGACCTTGAATCTGAGTAGAAGTATTTTCTGTTTTTCATTTTTTTTCTCCATGTGCTGATTAATCTTATTGTAAATTTGCGAGGGTGAACAAAACAAATAACAATGGTACTTTTAAACTAGCAGAGGAGGCATATGGATGAAAATAGGTCATAACGGCAGGTATGAACTATTGAAATAGTTAACTTTGCTGAGTACAAACCCATGCAAACAACTCTTGGGGGGGGGGGGGGGGTGTAATCAAAAGTCATTTGTATCATTTCAACAGAGGTTTAAATCTGCTGTCCTTTAAGTTTGTATTCTTGAATTCACCAATGCTATTTTAAACTGAATAATATTAGATTTTGCTGGACTCTGAATCAAAGCATTGTTAAAATATTTCCTTTATTTGCTCATCTTTTTATTTCTATTTCTGTAATACTGGATTGAATTCTTTAATAAAACTTTATGTTGGCGGCTTATCATGAAGGACTCCCCTTCTCAAACTCTCCCGTCACCTGAGATGTGGTCACCATCTCTGAGGTGTGGTCATCTCTCTCTAATGAGAGAGCAGCCATATGATCGATTAGGATTATGGCAACTTTACCTTTACCTGTATTAATGGATGTTCTGTAGTAATTCACTGATTGCAAACATTTTAAATGGGTTTCTCTATAATACCGAATCCATGTACAGCTTACTGGTTTCTCCCACCTTCCTCAGGGTTTCTAAATTTTTTTTCATTTTTAAAATGGTTGCCCTGTTTTTTTTTTAGGGTATATGCTCCATCATCACCAAGATGGAGTTTTCATGTTTCTTGTATAAAATAGGTATTTCTCACTTTTAGTCATTTAAAACACCAAGCAATTTCTTCCACATGAATTATTAAATAAAGTTATCTTGCTGTTACTTTATAAATCTTCTCATTAATTTTATTTTAATTATTGAGTCCTGGTCTTTTTACATTTCTAATTTTTGCTGACTTTTCTTCTTTGTTAGACTCTTTCAGGGGCGGCGTGGTGGCTCAGTGGTTAGCACTGTGCCTCACAGCGCCAGGGACCCAGGTTCAATTCTGGCCTTGGTCTGTGTGGAGTTTGCACATTCTACGTGGGTTAGCTCTGGTTTCTTCCCGCAGGCCAGGTGAATTGGCCATACTAAATTGCCCATAGTTTTAGATGCATTCGTCAGAGGGAAATGCCGGTTTCCACACTGTAGGGAATCTAACCTAAGATTTCATTGGATTTGCTTGTTTACAGCTTAAATAAGTTCTGAAGCCTTCCCAAATCTCTAGCTCTGGTCTAAATTTCTTTTCTGGGCCATTCACTATTCCTAGCAGTTGTGCTTCATTCAGGCTAATGTCCATGGTGGTGTTGCTCATTGTGAGAGGTGAGGTTTCTCTTTTACACTGACTTGAATTCCCTACCTGATCATTCCAACATTTTTCATAAAGTTATTTCCTTCTCCTTTAGAGAACCTTAACATGGCCATATTCACTATTAACACCACCATGAGGTGGAGCAATGACCACATTCACACAGGAACACAGCAACGCAGTGTGACATTATTGTTCAGCAATATAGTGGGAACAGCAGCTGCCTGCCACAAAGATGATGTACGATAATCACAGTAGGATTGATTATGTACAGTGGGATCTTGTTGACTTCAGTTTCCCTTCCCTCTAAGCAGCCATTTTCCCCATAGGGAACAAAATAGATGGTTCTAGGGACCAACTGGTGGTGCTACCTATACTCCTGCTATAGACTAAATTGGCACAAGGAGCCAGGAGGGACACAAGAGGAAGCAGCAAAGGTGGCAAGAGGACTTCTTTTGAAACTAATGAAAATGATATAATGGTGAGGCACTAATGCGTCCATGCAGAAAACATGTTGACAACAGCAATGCAGATATATCATGACCAACTGACGTGATAGCTTCATCTGAAAAAATGCCACCAGGCATTTTGGCATTCAGAGTAATCACTTCAATTTAAATTTATTTTCTGGAGCCTTTAGATGTTCTTTGTAAAGACCATTTTACTAAGGACTCTGTATTTTCTAAGTGTGTCTGGTTTTTCTCTCTTTTCCTATCCCTCACTCAGCACGTCCTTACAGCTTCTGAATGATGTTAGGTACCTGGAGTGCTGAGCTTGCCTTTTTGATGTTTCCACCACAGTTGCTGTCTCCCTCTTAGACAGTCACAGCTGAAATACAATTGCTATGCTTTCTCTGAGTGGTAATGCTGAAGTTTTTGTATTTCTTCCTCTCTTGCCAAGGGTCAGATCATCACCAGTGTTATAATATGGTATTCTTCCAGATAACCACTCCTGGCATCTTGTGATTTTTCCACTTCTGTCAGTATGTAGTCTTTAATGTATTCTATTCATTGCTATCAATTCTCATTAATCTTTGCTCTGTCTTGGGCCTATCTATTGATAAGTGGTAGAGAATATACTGCTGTACAGTATTTAAAGAAGGGCAGTGTTAATAGATAATAAGAAAATTTACTGCATGATAGCAATAAGTACAACTACATTTGATCAATCAATTATTAGGACCTTGGGGAGCTGATAGAGATACATCTGTTCTCCCTGAAAACTACAGTAGAAATCTTTCTATCTCGCCATAGACTGTGTAACATCAGTAGAATGACTGGAACCAACGTCACACGTTAATCGCTTCAGAACAATTATGCAACCATTATGCAACAATTTTGATTGACAAAAATATCAACACATCATCATGAATGTGATATCAGTTTCTAAATGAGCTACTATTTTCTTTGCAATGATGAAAGCAATATGACAAAATTAAATTCTAACAATACAGCACAAAATGCTGAGAGGTTTTGAAGCTTGGTCTTCCCTAATGGTGTCTGTCTGCCTCCACTCCAGGCTTTTAATACAGTTATGCTTTCAGGCTCTTACTGCTTTACTGTATGGTCCAGTGTTTCCTCTTCAGTTCCTGTGTACCAGAGATTTAAATGTCTTATTTAGCTTTGATTTGCATGAACTTCATCATGAATTCAAGAGGACCATAAAATTCTGATCTTATTCTCTCACAATTGCTTCACTGTCACTTTGAGAATCTTAGCTCGAAACTGAGTGATGTACAGAATAGTGATGTTTGCAGCACTGGACTAAGGAGTTTATGGTTCAGTTAGTACATCCAATAAGCCTGAATATCAAGGGGTAAAAAAAAAACAGTACCTTTAAGTAACCAGATGAATAGGTTTTTTTTATTCAATATATTGTTGAATTTGTTATCCCTTTGAATTTATACAGAAATAATAGTGCTTGCATGCATTACAACTCATGCTGTTATCCTATCCTAGCCTACATCTTTCTTTGCTAACCTGCACTTTATTTTCTGTTTCTTCAATAGTGAACCTTTGCTGCTTACTTTTAATATCTTTATCTTTAACAGCAGGAAGTTTAATTTATTTGTCTAACCAGTTGCATAATAATATTCTCACCGTTAGAAATGTCCTCTGTCTATTTTTCTCTCCCCATTCTAACACTGCCTGTAAAGTGAGCAAGCTTATACCTGAGTCCGCATGTTAGAAAAGCAGAGGTCTGAACACATATATTTGCTGAGCTCATATCTGGTACAATCTTCTGTAACACTTCTCATGAGTACCAATTATTTTCTATTTTTTATCGAATTTCTTAACCAGTTCATTTATATATTTTCCCTCCTCTGGATCACCAAAGGTTCTTAAGTGAACGCACTTTATCTGGAATGGCTTGTCAAAGACTTTCTGAAAGTCTTTATAAACAATACCATACAGAGTTCCACAACACTTTTTATTTGCAGCAGCCCCAAAGACATTGAGAGTTTAATCAAATAAGATTTTCTCAAGCCATGCTTGCTGTTTCTTATTAATCCAACTACATTCCTCTCCAGTCTGTTCCTTAGATTGGTTTGTATAATTTTAGTAGCTAGACATGTCTGAACAAAATAGATCCCATCTTTACATATTAATACTGTATCTATTTGCTCACCAGGACCTGGTCATTATTTTTATGACTACAGCCAGTGATCTACAAATTCCAATGAAAAGCATGGACGTCCAATATATTTCAAATAAATTACTTAAAACATTGAATGCAAGATTATCATTAGAACATAGGAATATAGGAGTCAGCCATTCAGCCCTTCCAGTCTGTTGTGACCATGACATCTGTACTTCATTTATATTTATTCGTCTTCATTCTATATAACCTTTTGATTCCCTTACCAACAAAACCCATTGATCCCAGTTTTGAACATTTCAATTGATTTTGTAGCCACAGTTTTTTAGAAAATAATTCCTACAACTCTGTGTCAAAACATAATCAATCAGTTATTTGAAGAATCACTGTTGGCATTTGGATTTCTATTGAGCTATTCCAGTACATATATTCAGCTGTGAGTAAATCTTACCTGAGGGGAATCAGGGGGAAAAAAAAGGTTTATTGATAATTAAGGAGCCTGCTTTACTTTCTAATTGCCCTTAGAGAAAATGAGGAAAATTGCTTCAGCCTATTCCCTTAGACATGAAAATCAGACAAAATATTCCCAATTTAATAGCCTTAGCTTTAGAGGAATTGAGTTTGATTCAAGCTTCATCTATTTGTTATGGTGTAATTATTCATGGAGTTATAGAATTTTTAGAGTATGGAAAGAGGCCCTTTGGCCCATTGTGTCTGTGCCAGTCATCAAACACCCATCTAATATACTGTTTTTTTTAACCAACTCTTGGGCCTATAAGCTTCCAAGGTATGGCATTTAATGTGTTCAACTAAGTTGCTCTTAAATGTATCGAGGGTTTCTACCTCCAACATCTTTTTAAGCAGTGAGATCCAAGTACCCACAACCTTCTGGGTGATTTCTTATTTCTCAAATCCTCTCTAAACCTTATGCTTGTTACTTTAAAACTGTGGTCCCTGATTGTTAACTTCACAATTAGAGAACAGTTTCTTCTTATCTACCACCTCTATGCCTGTCAGAACTTTGTACACTTCAATCAGTCTCTCCTCAGCATTCTGTACTTTAGGAGGAACACACATAGAATATCTAGTTTCTCTCTATTGCTGAATTACTCTAGCCCAGGCAACATCCTGGTGAATCACTCTGTAATCTCTGAAGTGGAATCATGTCCTTGCTATCTTATGGCAACTAGAATCATCCAAGGTACTCTAGCCATAGCCTACCTAACATGGTTTACAGCTCCATCATAACCTCCTTGCTCTTGTACTTAATGACTCAACTAGTAAAGACAAGTATCCCATATGACTTCTTAACTACCTCTATCTGCCTGAGTTTCTGCCTTTAACAATCTAGGGAAATGCATGCCAAGATCCCTGTGATGTTTTGTACTTCCTAGCTCCTACCATCCCTCTCCCTGCTTTGTTCATCATCACAATATATAACATGGTCAAGTCTTGTCAAAAGTCTTACTAAAGACAACTTAGAATACATCAACTCCTCTGAACACCTCATTCCCTCCTCAAAAAAAAATCAAGTGTGTAGACATGATTACACCCTTATAAAACCATGCTGACACAACATATTTAATCCTAGCCTGCCCAAGTGAAGATCAAATCTGTCCCTCAGAATTTTTTCTAAATATTCCCTACTGCTAGTATTAGGCTCACTAGCCTGTAGATTCCTGATTTATCCCTACCTCCCTTCTTAAATAATGGTATTATTTTAGCTGTCCTCCAGTCCTCTGGCATCCCTCCTGCGAGCACAGAGGATTTGAAAATTAAAGTCAGAGCCGCTGCAACGTCTTCCATTGCCTTCTATAGCAGCCTGGCTGTGACGATGCTGTCACTTTGAAAAGGTGGGTTTGTCCGGAATTGTTTTGAGGAGAGTTTGTAAAGATGGCAGTACCAAAGTGCCTACAGGAGACTGCCCAGGTTAAAAATCAGAGGATACCTTTAGGTTTTTTTTTTAAAACAGTTATAATAATGGAAGGGGAGTGGCCAGTTCTCACAGATTAAGCTTTCCAATTTTTTTTAGCTGTAGCAGGGCAGGAGCTGTTTGGGTCCCAGAGCTGGAATTTCAGTTAAATATTTCTTAGCCACTATATTCTCTGAAATCTCTCTTGATATTGTTTCATCCTGGATTGGAGAATTGCCTGAGAATCTGTGTCTGAATTTATCTTTTTGCCAAGGGGTCTGTTTTTTGGATGTTACATTATTGGAACAGTTAATTAGTAATAGATATTGTATCTACTATTCGGTTAGGTTTTCCAGTAAAGTTATTCTAAATTTCTTTTTCTTTTGTTTGTATTTTAACTATAGTGTTTAAATAAATTGTGTTTCGCTTCATGTAGAGTGGTTTGACCAGTTGCATCACATCTGGTACATGCAGTTCACATTTACCTTTAAAATAAGAAAAAGTTAGGGTCTGGCAACTTTCTTAAAATATTTTGAGGGGGACAGGTCTGGTCCATAACACTGGGATGCATCTCACCTGGGCCTATAGATTTATTCACTTTCAAGCCTGCTAAAAGCACTAATACCTCCTCTCTTGCAATGCTGATTCATTCAAGCATACACAATCCCCTTTCTTGATTTCTAGATCTAGATCGTCTTTTCCTATAGTGAATATAGATACAAAGAATGCATTTAAAACATCAGAAATGTCTTCTGGATCCACACAGGTTGACACTTTGGTCCTTATGGGCCCTACTACCTCTCTCTGGTTATTCTCTTACCCCTAACATACTTACAAAACATATTCCTTTATGTTACCCATCAGATTTTTATCACGTCCAGGAAGCAGGGAGTAAGAATGAATGAATCGTTTTCACGCTGGTAGGATATTATGAGTGTTGTGCCACAGGGGCATATTGTGGCTTCAACTCTTCACAATTGATGTAATTTATTCAGATGAAGGTTCTAAAGGTATGGTAGATACATTTACTGATGACACAAAGATAGGTAGGAAAGTAAGTTGTGTAAAGAGGACAACAAGGAGTCTACAAAGGGATATAGATGGTACGTGAATGGGTAAAGTTCTAACAAATTAAATATATTGTGGAACATTGTGAAATTATTCATTTAGGCAGAAAAGAAGCAGAAAGATCTGGGTGTTTGAGTACGTGAATTGCTTTATTAGTATGCAGGTACAGCAAGAAATCCAGAAACCTAAAGAATATTCTGTTTTATTTCAACTGTATTTGAATGCAAGTTTAGTGAGGGTGTGCTTCAGTTTTACAGGGCATTGGTGAGACTACAACCAGAGAAATGTATGCAGTACTAGTCACTGCATTTATGGAAGGATGTAAATACATTGGAAGCAATTGAGAGAAGGTTTACCAGAGCTGGAATGAGCAGATTACTTTATGAGAAAAGGCTACATAGGTTAGGTTTTTATACTCTAGAGCTTAGAGTCAGTGATGGTTGAAACATAAAATCCTGAACAGAATTGAATGGTAGATGTGGAAAGGATGAGGCCTCTTTTTGGAGAACCTCGAACTAGGGATCGTCATTTAAAAATAAGGGATCACTCTTTTAAGACAGTTGAGGACAAAATGTTTCCCTCAGAGAGTTCAGAGTCTTTGGAATTCCCTCCCTGAAAAGGCAATGGATGCAAAATCGTTAAATATTTTTAAGGTTGAGGCAGATAGATAGATTCATGATTACCAAAGGATGAAAGATTTTTCAAGGATATTCAGGAATGTAGCGTTGAGGTTAAAATCAAATCAGCCATTATCTTACTGAATAGTAGAGAATGCTCAAAGGGCTGAGTGGCCTTTTGTTCCTTCACAAACACTGGGAATGTTGAATAAATAAAATGCAGTACCTCTGGCAGCATCTTTGGAGGGAGAAACAGAATTAGATTATTAATCTGATATATTCTTCTTCAAAATTTCAGGTACCCGGGTAGTCCAGAGAATCTAACCTTTGAGGTCCTGCTTTTCAATCTTCTACCAAGCTCCCTAGCTTCTCATTTAAGAACCACATCTCTCTTTCTCCTGATGTTGTCATACCAAGTGTGAACCATGACCTCTAATTGTGCGCTCTCTAGCTTCAGAATGCCCAAGGCATTTCAGTGACATCCTTGACCCTTGCCACAGGGAGGTAACACACATCCGACAGTCACATCTGGGGCCACAGAAATGTCTAGCCTGTACCCTTCACTGTTGAATCTCCTAATGTTATCATTTTCCCTCTTTCTGATGCAGCTGAGCTCTGGCTACATTGCCCAGAAGAACTGAAATGATCACCTTTTCCAACTCTGAAAATCTGTTATTGAGTAAGATGCACTTTGGGGCTTTCCTGACTATCTGCCTATCTCACTTCTTTTGAATGACGGTCACCTATTTCCTCTCTGACTGCACTTTGTTAAACTGCAGGGTGACATCCCATTCATTAACATGTAGCATTTTGCCCGCAACCTATTTTAAAGATGGTACAATTTGCTTTTGTTGTCTTTAAAACAATACTTTTTGTATAGGCTTCTGTTAGCTAATGATTTATTAATGATTATTGTAAAAATTAAGTGATTAATTAAATGTTTCATATATATATATATATATATATATATATTGCAAAGCATTATAGGAGCATGGAGTAACTCAAAGACAGTTCAGCAGCTTTGTTTAATTCTTCCAAGTATAATGAAGCAGATGTATTGGCTTGTGCAGCAGAGGGAGCTCTTTTAAAGCCAAGGACAAACTGCACGAGCAGTCTGATCCCTTTTCACCTTGGCAAAAGCCAACCACCAGACTGATTTGAGCACACAATATTGCAGCAGCCCTATTCAAACATGCTTTCTTTTTGAAACATTCTTCACTTGTTCCATTAATAGTACAGTTCCATTCTACTTTATATAGTAGCAGAGACATGGAAACCACTGTGAGTATCACTGATGCAAAGAGTCTTTTACTGGGAGAGAGCAATGACCATGCTGAAAACTCCTTGTGAGAAAGCAAAGGGGGTTTGGGGAAAAGTGAAATGAAATCTGTGAAATTACTGATTGCAAATGATTTTACATCTTTAAGTAATATGAGAGAATCACAAGGTGGAATAAAGAGCTAGGTCTCTAGTTGAGTTTCTCCAAATAATCAATTTGTTTTCAGTAAAGAAATTAGAGGAAATGTCTCCATCCAAAGCAGAAGTAGTTTTGAGGTAAGGTTAACACCACAGTATAGGAATTCAACAGAGATAAAGGGTTCCCTCTACACTAGTTGAAGAGGAAGAACAAAATGGAAGTAGATTTGCTGACTATTGAGGTTGCATTGAATGGAGGTGGGGCACTGTTCATGCAGAAGGAGTTTGCCCAAATAAAGTGCTCCTTCTGGACAAGAAGTTGAATGGAGATAAAAGGTTTCGCAGAGAAGAATGGAAAGTTCATTTGAGTTGTTCATCTGAGTCTTGTGGTGTGAGTTATATTGAGGTTTGCCCATTTGGCTAGAAATGGTGCAAGTTACAGAGAACAATGAAGAATGGTCCAGAAAATACTTAACTGAAGAACTGTTTAATTCACCATTGCAAGTGCACCACGCAATCTGTAAAATAATACACTGTACGACAACACAAATACCAAAGTATTGACATGATAAATTCTTGATGTGTGATTTACAAAAGTGATTTGTTCTTACCCAATGAGAACATTGCACCCAAAAGCACAAAGTTTGCAGGTCCATTTTGGAGGTATTGCCTTATATTTTATCTTATGATCTCATTTTTATTATTTTTAAATAGAACTTCTGAATCCTAAATCACTGCTATGAACTGAAATAGAGGAGGGGTTTGGAGTTTCTAGTTTTTTTTAAGCAACAGAACATAATAGAATCAGGACAGATCCATTGAACCAACTGAGCCTGACCTATCTTCCAATAAGATCATGGCTGATCAAAATACTCCACACTACCTTCAAATTCCTTAGTTTGTAAAAAAATGTACTGACCTCTGATAGTCAATGACTTAACATCCACAACCCTCTGTTCTAGAAATTTCCAAAGATTGACAACCCCTCTGAGTAAAAAAAAAGTCTTCTTATCTTGGCCTTAAATGGATGTTTCTTGAGGCAGTGATCCATTGCACCAGATTTCCCAGCCAGTGAAAACAACCTCTCACAGCATCTGCCCTACCAAGTCCCTTAAGAATTTTGTATGTTCCAAGGAGATCACCTCTCATTCTTCCAAACTCCTCATAGAAAAAAATCCCTCATTCCAGCTATCACTTCAATCTTCCTTGGATTGTTTCTTTGGTAAGGAAATTGAAACTCTTGATAGTACTACAGGTGTGGTCTCACCAATACTCTATATCATTGTGGTCAGACTTTGTTACGCTAATGTACTACAAACAATTTGCATTAAACAGAAACATACCATTTGCCCTCCTAATCACTTACTGCACCTGCATGCTGAACTTCTGTGATTTGTTTCCAATAGCCAGATCCCTCTCAATTTAAACGAAAACTGGCTTCTATTTTTCTTTCCAAGTGCATTAACTTCAATTTCTCCCGATAATATTTAATCAACCATGTTCATGCCCACCCACATAACCTGTCAACACCCCACTGCAGCCTATTTCTGTTGCTTTTAGTGCTTAGTTTTCTGTCTATTTATTTTTATTTTTCATTTCCTGTTTTTTCAAGTACTCTTTACTGATGCTAATCTCCTTAAGTTATTTATTCACATTAAACCTTTGGTTCTTCACAATTTCGTTGGATTATAGAATGGTCACAGCTTAATAAGGCCATTTGGCCCACCATGTCTGTGCTGGATCTCTGCAAGAACAACAAAGCTAATCCCAGTTTCCTGCCTTTTTCTCCAGAGCCATATTGATCTTCTCTTTTCAGATAGATATCCAATACCCTTTCGAAAGTCATATTTGAATCTGCTTCCACCACACTTTCAGGCAGTGTAATAGAGATCTTAACCACTCATTTTCTCCTTATGTTGCATGTGGTTCTTTTGTCATTCATCATAAATTGGTACCCCTGGTTCCGAACCCTTTGAGGGTGGGTGGAGAATAATTTCACCCAATCTGCTCTATCCAGACCACTCGTGATTTTAAATACTCCGCCAATTCTCTTTTTGTGGAGAACAGTGCAGGTTTCACCAATCCATCCACATTACTGAAGACTCTCACCAATGAATCATTTCTGTACCCTCTGCAAAGCCTTTTTGTCCATCCAAGATTGTGCTGCCCTGAAATGGACACAGTACTCTGTTTAATACAGAGCCAGTGTTTTACAAAGGTTCACCACACCTACCATGCTGTTGTACTCTATGGTTCTATTTATAAATCACAGCATCCCGTGTGCCTTATTAAGTTCTTTCTCAACCTGCTTTGCCAGTTCAGCAATTTGTGCACAGAAACCCCAACTCCTCCTATTTCTGTTTCAAAATTGATTTTGTGTATTTTGCTGTGAAGGTTGATGCAAAACATTTCTTTAATACCTCTGCTATTGCCCTGTTCCCCATTACAATTATCCCTGTCTGTTTCGAAGGGACCCACTTTTACTTTCATTAATCTCTTCCATTTCACACACTTCTGGAAGTTTTTATGTCTCTTGTAAGTTTGAACTCCCATTCTCTTATCACTTTCTCAACCACATATGTCTGAATTCTAAAATCCTCCGACTCTTAGGTTTGCTACTGTTTTGAGAACACAGAACACTCTAACCTCTCCTACTAGAAACTGTTGGACCTCTATTCCTGAGGTGAATAATGAAAGGGAAAATAAGTAGCAAATAAAAATGAGCAGTCAGTAATAGGAAGTCTAAAGATATAGCATTCAACACTGACGGACAGGATATTTCTGCTTTTTAAGTAAAAATAGCCATTTTTCCTTTTTTTTAAGACTGCTTTCCAAATACCAACTATAGCTCAGTAAGTTAGTAGTAATGTGCCATAAATATTTAGGACACTAGATAATAAACCAAAGTAACCTGAATGATTCACATTATTTACCTGAAATCATAAATTGTTAGGTATTAGATAATTCCTTCTGCAAATTCAGGAAACAAGAATTTTTTTTTCATTATATGGTATCTCAAAATTGCCTAAAAACTTATGCCAAACCAATGGCACAACCTCAACACTAAAGTGCCAAGCTAATAGTGCACATATGGCCAACTGCTGATATTTGACACAAAATATTGAGGAAATTTGCTCATGCAATTTTTCTTACAGTCAAACATGTTTTGCCTTTTATGTTGATGCTGTAAAACCCCAGTGCAACCCTCTGCTAATCATTAACTTAATTCCACCGCATACAAATTGAGAGCTCATACGTTTCCTGCATTTATGTCAATTCTGATTGCACTGTAAAACATACACCTAAAACTTTAGTTTTTTGTGATTTTCTTCAGCAATATTATTCTTCTTCCTTGCCGAGACTTCAAATGTTATTTTCTCTATCTCTGAATGCATCTTTTAAAAAAATAAACTTCCATAGTGTGTTTTCTTTAACCTAATTTGAAGATACTTTTACTGTCTTAATTTTTGTGCTAAAGAGAAAGTTAACTTGTCATCTTCCTTGAACTCTAATTGTTTGTGCTGATTTGTTTTAAATTTGTCTTTAGCTTCTGTCACATGTCAATGGGATTCTGAGGAAATGTTGGTGTAACCTGTAAATGAGCAGACATTTTGATGCAACCTACCAGTTGTCTTGTTTCAGAAAGTTTCTGGCTGCAATTTCCACTCTGAATATTCCGGTTTATTTTGAGTGTTTATACTTCAAACATTACATAGTTTAGAAGTAATGGTAAACACAATGCAAACAAGGCAGGAAGTTCAAAATCACAACAATGAATAGAATAAACATATAACCTTGTTAATCCTGCCTTCCTGCCATTCTGCCAATGCCATAATGTAAGTGGCACAGACCATACCAATGCTGGTGATCTACTGCCTCAGCTGAAGAATTACAAACTTGTTCCTTCAGATATTGAAATCGTCCAAAGATTCAGTCATTAATAAGGCACAGACAATATATAATGCAAAGAAAAACACATCTAAGATAAGCCTGTGTTTATGTAATCTTTTCTCATGTTCCTATTTTTGTACATGACTTGCACCATTTTGGTACCTTGTAATATTTTTCAGTGCACATTACACATAATCAATCAACAGTCACAGCAATAACACTACTCCTTTGTTTTATTTCTGGAAGAATAAAAGGTGCCATCTAAAACAGCCAGCGGTTTCTTCTCATCTATTAGCTGGCAAAAATAAATTTCCCTGATGAACAGTGAGATGGGTCACGTCTTTATCTCCTGCCAGCTGGCAGATCCAGGCTTTTAATATGGCTGTTCCAATTATTGTAAATGTCATTTTGTACCTTATAACTACAAATATTGACAGTTTATTGCACAATGCATGTTTGTCAGATGAAGGTCACATCATACACAATGCACTATCTTTTCTTAAAGTACATCTGACTGAAAGCAAAACGACACAATGTTTAAATGCATTGTGTGGCATTTTATCATCAATTTTAAGCCTGTTCTTAAAAAAAAAAGAAATAAAAGAATGCATTTTTCACATTTAAGCAATTGGATGGATCAATTTTTAACTTGTGATCCTTGCTTTTACAATCACATTATTGTTGTCAGCAGAATCTGTAGTACAGAGCTGAAGAAAATTAAAAATGCACCCAGGTGGAAGTCACAACTTGTAGGTTTTTTGTAAAAGCTCAAATGGATAATATCAATAAGAATTGTGATGAAAAATAAATCAACAAATATCATCTCTTACATTAAAATATATTCTGTATCCCTTTAGTAGCACACTGGGGTGAAATGAAAGAAAGGAAAATAGTGTCATTAATATCCTTCCAATTATCGTGTTTTTTATTAAAAACCTTCTTCTTGGTCACAGCTGATCTTTATAGGAAGTTCACATTTCTGATGTATAAATTGGTACATAGGATAAATTGATCTTCACTAGCATTTTTGTTGAGTTTCATAATCCATAAAAACAGTGTAGTAAATGTTCAAAAGCTGTGTTGCTTTACTTGATTGATAATGGTCAGTCAGCACTTTGGAAGCCCTTGGGTTTAATAATATTCCAGTTACTGTAAATTTCCCACATCTTGCTACAGTCTCCTCCTTCAATCATGTCTTCACTTCTTCAAAACTAGAATTGAATCTTTGGAATTTTTACATTTTTACCAATTAATAAAAAAATTAGCAAAGAAAGCTAGGTCATTTTAATGACTGATCTTTCCTCAAGTAAGCCTTTTTTCCATGCTGATACAAATTCCAAACCTTTTCTGTAATGAGGAATGAAGTCTCAAACATGCGACATTTTGCTCAGCCATATTTCAACATGTTTCAAAGCTTCTAATACACTAATTTGGAGATGTAGATCAAGTAGACAGACAGTTGTGCTTTTTGTGTGACAAGGCTAGCATTATATCCTCATGGAATTCAACTCAGTGCATGGTGTAACAGTGTTATCTCTCCATATCTTCCATCTCCAACATAATCCATAAAGTTGCAATGCTCTATTCTCCTCATTCTATGCCACAATTCATAGCACGAAAATGCTATACTGTCTAGAGCCTACTGTATAATCCACAAGGTAACAATGTTATATTTTCCTCATCTGACAGAACCCTGTGTGTAGCATTGTTATTCTGTCTATTCCATACAATCTATAGTGTAACAACATTATAACCTTGCTCAAAACACAGTCCACAGAGTAACAATGCTATTCTCTGTACAACATTAAAAGTCCTTACACTGTCCCAAATCTAGACAATACATAACCAAACAATTGTTTAGACTCTACATCCTAAACAATTCATACCATAACAATGCCATGTTCTCCTTGTCCCATTAAAAAAACCTTAAATTAGCAATACTGTACTTATCTTTTATAGCACATACTATGGTGTAATAATTTATCTTTCCCACTATACGTAATCCATAGTAAAAACGCTTTACTCATCCTTCACAAACCAAAGTGTAAGGAGGCTATGTTCTCCTGACTTGTATCACAATCCATTGTGATTTGCTGTAGTTTCCTTATCCTATACCACAATCCAAACAATAACAGTTAATGTATCCTAATCAATCCATAGTGTAGCAATTCATACTCCACCTTTTATAAAATTGCAAGTGTAATAGTACTATATTCCTTATCCTACACAATCCATTGTGTAACAATACTGTATAAGCCTTATCTTACATCTGAAACCATATTCTAGCAATGAATCCCTCTCTGAGTCCTAAACACCAATCATAATGTTGTAATGTTATTCTCTCTACACCTTACATGATCCATAGTGTAGCACTATTATACTTTCCATATCCTATACAGTCCATACTGTAATAGTATACACTCTTCATCCTGCACACAATCCATAGGTAACAATGTTGTAATCTCACCTTTCTGCACTGCAATCAAAGGCATCATAAAGCTGCATCCTAATTACCTCTAATTCAGAATTTCCTGCACTCTGATCATACATTATTTTCACGAGTAAAAAGGAATCTATGTCTAATCAACAATAAAAATTGAGGGAATAGAGCATCATACTATCCTGAACATGTGCCTCGAAGTAGCAAGCTTACACACCCCACTAAGAATTCAGTTCATGTATTTGAACTTCACAAAGTGTGCCTTCAGTAGATTTAACTGTATGATAATTCATCTCCAAAGCTAGGAATATGCTGTATTATTTGGATTTCATCAGTCCATCCATAACAAATGTTAGACACATTTTATTAATGAAGAAAGGACTCAGCTTATTTGCCTTCTGCCTTTTCAAACCACATCAACAAATTATATTCTTGGCACTCATGTACTCTAATATGCAAATAGTGCTAGTCTGTTGAAATAATTAGGTGCCTATTTGTGCATCTTCACAAGTCACTATCACTGAAATGGTTTAAATTTATGCTCCATCCTTTCCTAAACAGTAAGCAGCTCTTAATAAAAGCCACAAGTGCTGGCAGTGTTCAGCAGCTCTGACAGTATTTGCAGAGCCAGAAAGTGTTAGCATTTTAGGTTGATGATAGCTATTCATGAATTCAAACCATTCCATTCCAGAGGCTGTCTGGACTACTGAATGTTTTCATCAGTTTGTTTTATTTCAGATTTCCAGCTATCAAAATATTTTCCTTTTGTTTGGCAAGCTGCTTTATGAGATGAGGCAGACAGAAAACAGCAGATATCAGGTAGATCGTATACTGTGGAATATATTTTTTTCTGTATTCTTCTATGGAATGTGGACACTACTAGCAAGACCACAATTAATTTCCTATCCTTCCAAGCACATTGACTTGATTGCTTACTAGGCTATTTCAAAGGATGTTCAGGGACAACCACATTGCTGTTTGCCGTATTTGTGAGGTGTCTATGCTGTAGGAACAACAGAAAAAAATAGCATAATTAATTCTTCCACATTTTATTGTGCTTTACGCCCCTTACTGCATGGCTAGCGGAACAGTGAGGGTGATGATGGGTGCCGTAACTTCATCACTGCCCAATTCCAGGATCCATTACTGAAATATATTGGAGGATAAAAGGGACAACCTCTCAAAGTGTAACTTTAATTATTTTTAAAGAATCAATAACTTGATAAATAATGCCTTTTGGAAAAACAACCTCTTTAAGACACTCAATCACTTTATAACACAAAAGGTTACTGTAACATAACCAGCGGAAGTGTAGGTTTGGAACAGTGACAAACATGCAGACAGATCTTCTCTAGGACCAACAGAGAAATACCCTCTTCTTATCAAAACTAATGATTCTATGAAAACTGAAACAATCGGAAACTTTTAATCCTAAGAATCATGGAATAGAAGCATATAGAATAACTAACGAATGAACATGCAGTATTCCAAGCAGCTTAGTTCACTGGGTCCTCAGGCTAAGTCAGAAATGCAATTGAAATTTACAAAACATGACTATCCAATTCCCTTTTGAAAGTCACAGTTGAATGTCATCCACCACATACTCAGCATTCCAGATGTTAATTATTCACTGCATAAACTTTTTGTTTCCTCATGTCTCAGTTGTTTCTTTTTACTATTTGCTTGAAACTGGTGGCCCCTGGTTCTCAAACCCCTCATGATTACACATCTACCAACCCCCCTCTCAATCTTTTCCCCACTATGGGGAAACAATTCTACCTTCTCCAGTCTGGCCACATTATTAAGATTCTATATTCCCAGAACATACTTTATCTGGGCACACTTTAACGTCTTTGCAACCTTCCTAAATAATAATGCCCAGTATTGGGTACAACTGAGGTTGTGGACTTGCTCGCTGAGCTGGTAAGTTTGTTTGCAAATGTTTAGTCACCATACTAGATAACATCATCAGTGTGCCTCTGGTGAAGAGTTGGAGTTCTGTCTACCTTGCTGTTTATGTGTCCCAATTTGCTGAGGTGGGTGGTACCATTTTCGGTTCTGTTTCTTAGTGCTTGGTATATGGGGTCTAACTCTACATGTTTGTTAATAGAGTTATGGCTTGAGTGCCAGGTCTCCAGGAATTCCTGTGCATGTCTTTGTTTGGCTTGTCCTAGGATGGATACGTTGTCCTAGTCAAATTGGTGTCCTTCTTTGTGCGTGTGTCATTTCTCTTAGTGCCAGGTTGGCATTCATGTACCCTGACAGCTTGCCTGTGTAATGTTTGTGGCAATCTTTACGTGGTATTTTGTATATAAGGAAAGATTGGTCCTGTTAGTTGTGGGTATGGGATCCTTTATACTCGTCAGTAGCTATCATAGGGTAATTGTTGGTTTGTGGGTTACCATAATACCCAGAGGTTGGAGTAGTCTGGTCATTTGTGATATGTCCAATTTGACAAGTGTATCCGGACGTGTTGTGTCTTTCTGTTGTGATCTGTTGTGTAGGTACCAGTGGACTATGTTCTTTTGGGTAGCCATGGTTTTTGAAGACACCCTTTAGGTGTCCTTCTTTAGCTTTGCACAGCTCCAGAGTGCTGCAGGGAACTATGGCTCCTTTCGACAATGTTCTGATGCAGCTTCAATTGTGGGTGTCGGGTGGTTGCTGTTGTAGTTGTATATATACGAGAAGGGTGGCCTTCTTGTATACGCTGGTCTGGAGCTCACCATTGGCCTTGTATTCAACCAGGATGAGAAATCAGTTGTCATTCTCTTCTTGCTTGGTGAATTGTATGCCGGTAAGGATGATGTTTATGAGTTTATGGGTTTTCTTTCCAGTTGAGTGTGTTTGTTAATGACAAAGTGGATCCAAAGTTTAGGCTGGATAGTGGGAAGGGCTGTCCATTCTAGTTTTTGCATTACAGCTTCTGCTACGAATCCTGATATCGGTGATCACATGGGTGTTCCATTAATTTGTCTGTATACCTGGCCTTTGAAGATGAAGGTACAGATCCAGTAGTCTAAGGATACTGTTCTTGCTGATGGTGTTGGTGGTGTAGGGTATCTATATCACTGGCCTGTCCAGTAGCAAGGCTAGTGTTTCCTTGGTTCAGGAGATGTCTCTGGATGTAAATATTGCAGTCACGTCAAAGGAGGACATAATCTCGTCCTCATCTACTCTGGTGTTCTTGATGATGTTGAGGAGTGGATGGAGTGGGTTGAGTGTTTAACATGTGTTTCAGTCTCCTTTGTAGTTCTTTTGCTGGTCTGTATGTTTGTGTACCTCAATACAATTCTCCAACTGAAGTTGAAACAATGCTTTACAGGTATTCACAATGACCTTTTTACCTCTGTCCCTATGATTAACCCAACATGCCATATTAATTGCTTTCTAGGCCTTCCTGGTCACATTCATGATCTGTGCACATAAGCCTCATCTTTCTTTAGTCCTGTATCCTCCTCGGAACTGTATTCTACACTTTATTTTGTTTCTCATCATTCTTCCCACAAAATATTTTTTTCCACATTACATTTATCTGCCATGTCTCCACTCATTCTATCCATGTCTTACAGTCATAGAGTCAAGGAGATGTACAGCACGGAAACAGACCCTTCAATCCAACTCGTCCATGCCAACCAGATATCCCAACCCAATCTAGTCCCAACTGTCAGCAGCTGGTACATATCCCTCCAAACCCCTCCTATTCATATACCCATCCACATGCCTTTTAAATGTTGTAATTGTACTAGCCTCCACCACTTCCTCTGGCAGCTCATTCCACACATGTACCACCTTCTGAGTGAAAAAGTTGCCCCTTAGGTCTCTTTTATATCTTTCCGTTTTCACCCTAAACCTATGCCCTCTAGTTCTGGACTCCCTCCTCCCCTAGGGAAAAGACTTTGTCTATTTAACTTATCCATGCCCCTCATGACTTTATAAACCTCTATAAAGACATCCCTCAGCTTCCAACACTCCGGGGAAAACAACCCTAATCTACTCAACCTCTCCCTATAGCTCAAATCCTCCAACCCTGGCAACATCCTCATAAATCTTTCAAGTTTCACAACATCTTTCTGATAGGAAGAAGACCAGAATTGCACGCAATATTCCAACAGTGGCCTAACCAATGTCCTGTACAGCCGCAACATGACCTCCCAACTTCTGTACTCAATACTCTGACCAATTAAGGAAAGCACACCAAACACCTTCTTCACGATCCTATCTACCTGCAACTCCACTTTCAAGGAGCTATGAACCTGCACTCCAAGGTCTCTTTGTTCAGCAACACAGCCTAGGACTTTACCATTAAGTGTATACGTCCAGCTAAGATTTGCTTTCCCAAAATGCAGCAACTCTCATTTATCAAAATTAAACTCCATCTGCCAATCCTCAGCCCATTGGCTCATCTGATCAAGATCCCGTTTAATCTGAGGTAACCTTCTTCGTTGTCCACTACCCCTCCAATTTTGGTGTCATCAGCAAACTTACTAACTATACCTCTTATACTCACATCCAAATCATTTATATTAATGATGAAAAGTAGTGGACCTAGCACCGATCCTTGTGGCACTCCACTGGTCACAGGCCTCCAGTCTGAAAAACAACCCTCCACAGTCACCCTCTGTCTTCTACCTTTGAGCCAGTTCTGTATCCAAAAGGCTAGTTCTCCCTGTATTCCATGAGATCTAACCTTGCTCACCAGTCTCCCATGGGGAACCTTGTTGGATGCTTTACTGAAGTCCATATAGATCACATTTACCGCTCTGCCCTCATCAATCCTCTTTGCTACTTCTTCAAAAAACTCAATCAAGTTTGTGAGACATGATTTCCCATGCATAAAGCCATGTTGACTATCCCTGAACAGTCCTTGCCTTTCCAAATACATGTACAGCCTGTCCCTCAGGACTCCCTCCAACAACTTGTCCACCACTGACGTCAGGCTCACTGGTCTATAGTTCCCTGGCTTGTCCTTACCACCTTTCTTAAACAGTGTCTTGTTGAAGTCAATCACTGTCTACCTCAGAGTTCACAATACTTTCCAAATGTTAAGCAATCTGCAAATTTTGAAACTGTACATTGTATATCATGTCTAACTCATTACTGTAACAGCAAAACAAAAACAGCCATATTAATATGGATTTCAGAGAATATACCTCCTTCAGTCTTAAAAAATCAACTGTTCATCACTATTCTTTGCTTCCTGTCATTCAGCTAACTTCATATCTATACTTCCATTGGCCCACTATTATGTGATATTTGACTTTTCTAACAAACCTGTTGAGATATTTTATTGAGTACCTTTTAGAAGTCCATGTACAATATATCAGCCCTCTCGTTGCCTGAACAAAAATCTCAAGTTAGTTAAACATGATTTTCTCTAACAAATCCAAGCTGTTTTTTCTTAATTAGTCCAAATCTGTTCAAATAATTAATTAAGTTTTGTGTTCCCACCATTGAGGTTAAACCAGTCCGAAGTTGCTTGGCTTTCTCTTGTACCCTTTCTGACACACGATTATAGCATTTGCAATTCTCCAGTCCTGTGGCACCACCGATGTATCTATGGAGAAATGGACAATATGGCCAATAATGGCCAGTGCTTCTGCAATTTCCGCCTTTTAATTCTATCAGTATCCTACTTGGACACATCCAATCTGAACTTGGTGACTTATCAACATTAAGTACAAGCAGCATTTCTGATGTCTTCTCTTCATCATCTTTTAACCATTCATTGTTTCAAACACATCCTCTGTCACAAAGCAGCATCTTCTTCATAGGATTGTTACAGTGCAGAAGGAGGCCATTTGACCCACCATTTCTGCACTAACGAACTCTTTAATGAGCATTTTGTTGCATTTTCTGCCTTTCCCCCCCTTAGGTCTGCATATTGTTTCTAAAATGTGTTCCTGAATGTGTCAGTTGAACCTGTCTGCACCATACTTCCATATAGCATGTTCCATAACCCAACTACTCAATGTATGAAGAAGCTTTATACTCACATCATATTTTGAAAATTACCATAAATCTGTCATTCTGTTCTCAATCCTTTAATGAAGAAACATTTTTTTTCTGTCCAACTACCTCATGTTTTTGAAAACTTCTGCTGAATCTCCTCTTAGCCTTCCCATCTTCAAGAAGAAAAACCATACTTCTGAAATCTATCTTCATAACTAAACTTTTTCATCACTGGAACCATTCTCAGAAACCTTTTCTGTACTGTCTTCAAAATATTCACATCCATCCTATAGTGTGGCACCACAACCGTACACAATACTCCAGCTGAGATGTAACTTGTGTCTTAAACAAGTTCAGCATAACCTCCTTGCTCCTGTACTCTATCCCCCTATTAAAAGATCCAGAATACTGTATGTTTTATTAATTGCTCGCTCCACTTGTCCTGCCACGTTCAGTACACATACACCCAAGTATTTGCTCCTGTCCCTTTATTTTGTTATGTATCCTCATGTTCTATCTGCCAAAATGTATCATCTCTCACTTCTCTGCATTAAATATCATTAACCACCTATCTGCCTACCCTTTCGCTGCTTATGTGCTTTCGGAAGATTTCGGGAATCTGTTTTATGTTAGATGCTCCCTCTTTGCGACTCTAATATTGCTTTTTTAACCTCTTGTCTGAACTTTCTGCATTCAGTTTGGTTCTCAACTGTATTTTCTACCTGACATGAGGACACATCTTTTTCTCTATCGTAATGTCTACCATTTTTTAAATTTAGGGAACTCTCAATTTGTTTGCTTTAACTTACTTGTTTGAGGAAATGTACCTCAATTGTGCCTAAACTGTCACTTCCTTGAAGTTAACCTATTTAACTTCAGCAATTGTTTTTCACATCAATCTTCAATTCCAGTCTGTCTGACACTGCTCCATTCTTGCCCCAACAAAGTCAGCTCTCCCCCAGTTAATTATTCTTATTCTGGATTATCCTTTTTCCATTTTCCACTGTAATCCTAAAGTGTATGGTACAATAATCCTCTAACTGGCCAACACTGTTCCCAACAATTACATCTCTAGCAGTATCTCCTTTCTTGTTGGACTGAGCATACACCACCTGTATGAAATTCTCCTAAACTCAATCTAGAAATGCTTGTCCCTCTCTGCTTTTTACATGAATATGATCCCAGTCCATATTTGCGAACTTAAAATCTCCTATAATAACTACTTTATGATGTTTGCACCTCTGTGTAATTTCCTTATAGATTTGATCCCCTGCATCCTTTCCACTAGTTGATGGTTTATGGAAACAATGAACAATGTAATCGATGAAGACAGGTGCACAATTACCCATTCAATACCTCATCATAACTATTGCACCTTATTTTTGGTCTCTTATTTGCTTCACTCCTTGTTTGACTATTCCATTATTGATTGCCTATTGATAGGTGGCTTTGACTTTTCTCATATATTAGCTGCCAGTCTCTTTTTTTTTCAGGTGAAAGTGAGGACTGCAGATGCTGGAGATCAGAGTCAAGTTTAGAGTGGTGCTGGAAAAGCACAGCAGGTCAGGCAGCATCCGATGAGCAGGAAAATCGACGATTCAGGCAGAAGCCCTTTATCAGGAATGAGATTGGAATTCTTTTAGTATATCTTTGCTTCTCCTATTTATCCTTTTTTACTTCTCCTCTGAACTCTCCATATTCACCTTGTTTTTGTACTATCCACCTGGCATTTGCAGAAGAAGAAGCGTGTGATTGATTTGCTAAACAATCTGACAACCAACAGATCTAAACTCTGTCATACTGTCATATCTAGATGTCAAAGATGGTGGGCACACATATAACTAACAGAAGGAAGAGGTTCTACAAATACCACTACCTTTAATGATGGGGAACCCAGCACATCAGGGCAAAAGGCAAAGCCAGAAGTGCCAAGTGAATGATCCATCTCCACTTTCTCTTGAGGTAGCCAGCATCACAGTTGCTCATCTTCAGGTAATTCAACTTACTCTATATGGCCAAAGGCACTGGATTCTGAAAAGAATGGGCCTTGACAATATCCTAGCAATTGTCCTAAAGGTCTGTAGTCCAGAATTACATTCAATCCTAACCAAGCTTTTCCAGCTTGACATCTACTCAGCAATGGAGAAAATTACCCAGGTAAGTTCTATCCAAAAAAAAGGAAGACAAACCCAATCCTGCAAATTACTGTCCTATCAGTCTACTCTTGATCATCTGTAAAATGATGAAAGGTATAGCCGACAATGTTGTCAAAAGGCACTTATTCAGGAATAACCATTCACTGGTGCTCAGTTTGGGTTCTGCCATGGCCACCCAGCTCCTCAAATCATTACTGACTTGGTCCAAACATGATCAAGAGAGCTCATCTCCAAAGAGTAACTGCCTTAACATCAAGACAGCATTTTACCAAGTATGGCATAAAGAGGCCCTAGCAAACTGGAACCAATGAGAATCAGGGGAAAAACACTATAATGCTCCTCAAGTTTACTCTACACATAAAACTCTTTCAATGCAAACAAATGTGCTCTTGAGACATCCTCGCTTATATTAGTTTTTAAAACCTCAGTTCAAGAAATACTGTCAGGTTAATTTTCCCTCACACACACAGACCAGAATCTGCATTCCACAAGTTAAAAATCCATTTTATTTTCCAGGTACATGAATGACTTTCAAATTCTGTTGTTAGAGAATTAAACTTTAATTTAAGTCCAGTTACATCACACTGCAAATTTTTGCTATAAATTCTGTGTTACGATCGAGCCCTCCACAATCACCTGATGAAGGAGCGTCGCTCCGAAAGCTAGTGTGCTTCCAATTAAACCTGTTGGACTATAACCTGGTGTTGTGTGATTTTTAACTTTGTACACCCCAGTCCAACACGGCATCTCTGAATCATGACAAGGGTAGTGCTATTGTTGTCTGGTGTACTGACCTCTACATTGCAGAGGCTGAGCACCAGCTCTTGGACACCTCCTTTTACCACCACCACACCTCCCCACCCTCCACCCTAGACTAGGTTCCCACCATCGAGCATCAGGCCCTTGTGTCCTTCCAAACACCAACCTCATTTACATGTAAGTTTCAAATCATACGATGCCACCAGTTGAGTAAAATTTGTGATAAGATCCAAAATGTTTGATTTGAGTGATTTCAACAAATTGCGAAATAACAAATGCTAAATTAAACATATTAGCTACTATATGTTGACTACTGATTGTGGATTGATGCTTAGTAAACTTGGGGTGATTTTGTCATAACCATTAATACTTTACTGTAGATATTATCACTTATTGATTGCAAGAAGTGCTTTTCTAATTAACACATGTAAAAATGTTACACCAATGATGATTAAAAATACACACAGTAACTCCCCTCAAAGGCCTAGAAATTAGCTTGCAATGCTTAAAACCTAAGGACTCAATATGATGGACAATTTTTACATAATCTTTCCGTTATGGAAGTGAAATTGAACTTAGCCTCTCTACATGGTTAACAATAAGCATACCAGCTATTTTGTTGCCACTTAAATTGGCCTGGCAAATGATCACAGACAAAAACAGAAATTGCTGGAAAAGCTCAGCAGGTCTGGCAGCATCTGTGGAGAGAAATTAGAGTTAACATTTCGAGTTGCGTGACCCTCCTCACAGTTTGATTACAGTTTAGTTTGGTCAGTTTCTCCTGAGACTCATTAGCCAAATAGAGAATCTTAAAATAGTCACTTGATCTTTGAAAAAATCTTTTAGATGTTTTTGTTGTTTTAATATCTAGTTATGGATCTATACTATCCTATATCCTATCTGTGTGAATTACACTTGTAACACAGTTTTCAGAATTTTGTTCTTCATTTAGCGTTTTCAAAATAGTGGCAATATAATTTTCTAGACTTCAGTGTCACTACTCATGTTTGAGATCAATCACAGCTCCCACGCTGTGCCACTACCATGCTATTATCATTCATATACATGTGTGGAAGTGAATAGTTTCTAACTGAATGGGGACCTATAGCTAATTAAGAACCCACAGCACTTTGGAGAGAAAAGTCTTCTCTCAGAATTGTAAATCTTGTAAGCGATTAATTCTGCAAATGTGCAGATGTAATCATTGAAGATGTCAGAGTAAGTTAAATTGGACAGGTAAGTTAGACACTCACACATACTGGGTTAGACTGCAAATTGCAGTGTAAAGTAAATAAATTTCACTATCAACAAAACACTCACTTCCTCTGATGTAAAAAAGTTAACCAAAATTATAATTTGATTGAAGATTACTCACATAAGAGAAAGAGATCCAACAGATTTCAGAATTTATTTGTATTAATGATCTGATCAGAGATTTAAGAAATATTGTGATCAAAATTTCTTTGTGTCTTAAACTGGGCTTTATTCCAGTAGAATACATGGTGGAAATACTCCATCAAGCATTTGGAAAGGTATTTTATAGTCGTAGGTCTTGTGGCAATACTATGGCTTTAAGAGGTTTATTTTGTCCTGTTGTTTTTTTATAAAGAGAAGTAGAGTCAGGGGTAGCAAGTGGTCTGTTCCAAGCCAATAAAGTTGGAATAATGGAAATAGTGTGTGGGTGGAGTTAAGCTCCCACAGAACCAGGATTTTAATTTAAATTTCAACAGTTGCTTGGATCATGAAGCTGGATGTGGAAGCTATAATTCCTCTCTCTGTCACAGCTAAAAGTTTGGGTTCTCTTTTTGCTGCTAGAATTGCATCTGAGACAATCTATCTCTCTGAATTTGCCTTTGCCAAGGGTGTGTTTATGGGATGTTACTATAAGACCACCAAGACATAGGAGCAGAAATTAGCCCATCAAATCTGCTCCACCATTCAATCATGACTGATAAGTTTCTCAACACCATTCTCCCGCTTTTTCCCCGTAACCCTTGAACCCCTTGACAATCAAGAACATATCTCTCTCCATCTTAAATATACTTAATGACCCGGCCTCCACAGCATTCTGTGGCAGTGAATTCGACAGATTCACCACTCTTTGTTCTAAAGCGTCTGCCCTTTATTCTAGGGCTGTGCCTAAGGGTCCTAGTCTTTCCTATCAATGGAAACATCTTCCCAATGTCCACTATATCCAGGCCATTCAGTACTCTAGGTTTCAATTAGATCCCCTCATCCTTCTAAACTCCACTGAGTATAGAGACCCAGAGTCCTCAAACATTTCTCATATGTTAAGCTATTCATTCCTGGGACCATCCTTGTGCATCTCCTCTGAACACGCTCCAAGGCCAATACATCCTTCTTGAGATATGGGGCCCAAAACTGCACAATATACTCCAAATGTGGTCAGACCAGAGCCTTATAGAGCCTCAGAAGTACATCCCTGCTTTTATATTCGATACCTCTCGAAATAAATGCATTTGCCTTCCAAACTATTGACTCAACCTGCAAGTTTACCTTGAGAGAATCCTGAACTAGAACCCCGAAGTCTCTTTGCCTTTCAGATTTCTGAATTTTCTCCCCATTTAGAAAATATGCCTCTACTCTACCAAACAAAGTGCATGACCTGCCACTTTCCTATGGGCACTCCATCTGCTACTTCTTTGCCTACTCTCCTAACCTGTCCAAATACCTATGCAGCCTCCCCAGCTCCTCAATGCTACCTGGCCCTCTACCTGTCTTTATTGGAACACTTGCTTTTTAATAATTAATCTATTATTCTGTTAATTTTTCCAATAAACCTAAATCACTCCAATTCTTCTTTCCTGTGTTTGTATTTTAACTATACAGTAAAAATAAAGTGATTTAAGTTTGTGGCTTTAAGCATGAGAAGTTATGTCTCACAAACTTGATTGAGTTTTTTGAAAAAGTACAAAGAGCGGTAGACATGATCCATATAGATTTCAGTAAGGTGTTCAACAAGGTTTCCCATGGGAGACTAGATTAGATTAGATTCTCTACAATGTGGAAACAGGCCCTTCGGCCCAACCAGTCCACACCAACCTTCTGAAGAGTAACCCACCCAGAGCCATTTCACTCTGACTAATGTACCTAACATTATGGGCAATTTAACATGGCCAATTCACCTAACCTGCACATCTTTGGACTGTGGGAGGAAACCGGAGCACCGGGAGGAAACTCACGCAGACACGGGGAGAACTTAGTTCGCAATGTTAGGTCTCATGGAATACAGGGAGAACTAGCCATTTGGATACAGAACTGGCTCAAAGGTAGAAGACAGAGGGTAGTGGAGGAGGGTTGTTTTTCAGACTGGAGGCCTGTGACCAATGGAGTGCCACAAGGATCAATGCGGGGTTCACTGCTTTTCATCATTTATATAAATGATTTGTATGTGAACATGGGAGGTATAGTTAGTAAGTTTGCTGATGACACCAAAATTGGAGGTGTAGTGGACAGCGAAGAAGATTACCTCAGATTACAATGGGATCATGATCAGATGGGCCGTTGGGCTGAGGAGTGGCAGATGAAGTTTAATTCAGATAAATGCGAGGTGCTGCATTTTGAGAAAGCAAATCTTAGCTGGACTTTATGGTAAGGTCCTAAGGAGTGTTGCTGAACAAAGAGACCTTGGAGTACAGGTTTCATAGCTCCTTGAAAGTGGAGTTGCTGGTAGATAGGATAGTGAAGAAGGTATTTGGTATGCTTTCCTTTATTGGTCAGAGCTTTGAGTATCGGAGTTGGGAGGTCATGTTGCGGCTGTACAGGACATTGGTTAGGCCACTGTTGGAATATTGCATGCAATTCTGGTCTCCTTCCTATCGGAAAGATGTTGTGAAACTTGAAAGGGTTCACAAAAAGATTTGCAAGGATGTTGCCAGGGTTGGAGGATTTGAGCTATAGGAAGTGGCTGAATAGGCTGGGACTGTTTTCCCTGGAGCGTTGAAGGCTGAGGGGTGACCTCATAGAGGTTTATAAAATTGTGAGGGGCATGGATAGAATAAATAGAACAGTCTTTTCCCTGGGGTTGGGGAGTCCAGAACTAGAGGACATAGGTTTAGGTTGAGAGGGGAAAGATATAAAAGGGACCTAAGGAACAACTTTTACACACAGAGGGCAGTACGTGTATAAATGAGCTGCCAGAGGAAGTAGTGGAAGCTGGTACAATTGCAACATTTAAAAGGCATCTGGATGGGTATATGAATAGGAAGGGTTTGGAGGGATATGGGCCGGGTGCTGACAGGTGGGACTAGATTGGGTTGGGATATCTAGTCGGCATGGATGGGTTGGACCGAAGGGTCTGTTTCTGTGCTGTAAATTTCTATGACTCTGTGACTTTATGACCAATCGAATTGCATAATAATGCCTTGCACTTGCTGTTAAAAATAAAGAAAAAGTTGGTGTCTAGGCTATCTTCTTAATATATTTTGATGGTGCTATTGTCAGGATCAAAATCTCTAATTCCAGATTGTGTTTGGAGTTAAAGACAGTGAGTGGCGTGTGTTGGTGCTCTCTTTTCAGGTGTTGAATTTAGTTGGTTTAATAGGGTGTGGCTTGTGTAATAATGGCTCTTTCAGAAGCTAAGAGTTTCCTGGGTGAGGAAGAAGTCACTTGGAGTGATGTACAGAAGGTACGTAAGGAACAGCATTTGGATAAGCTGGGGTTACCTTTGTCTGAATGAAAAGGGGAGGTTGTTGTGGTTCTGTTCGCCGAGCTGGAAATTTTTGTTGCAAACGTTTCGTCCCCTGTCTAGGTGACATCCTCAGTGCTTGGGAGCCTCCTGTGAAGCGCTTCTGTGGTGTTTCCTCCGGCATTTATAGTGGCCTGTCCCTGCCGCTACCGGTTGTCAGTTTCAGCTGTCCGCTGTAGTGGCCGGTATATTGGGTCCAAGTCGATGTGTTTGTTGATGGAGTTTGTGGATGAGTGCCATGCTTCTAGGAATTCCCTGGCTGTTCTTTGTTTGGCTTGCCCTATAATGGTAGTGTTGTCCCAGTCAAATTCATGTTGCTTGTCGTCTGCGTGTGTGGCTACTAAGGATAGCTGGTCGTGGCGTTTCGTGGCTAGTTGATGTTCATGGATGCGGATCGTTAGCTGTCTTTGTTGAGCACCCGAGCTACAAATCTTCACCCAAACTTTGAAAAGGGGAGGTAATTACATCAATAGTTTGACATTTATGATTGCCAGAAATGCCACAGGAATCATTAGAAATTTCTAAAATTCAAATGTCTATATTAAAGCTTTATGTATACTGCACAATGTGATTTGTTTGTCAGCTTTTTCCACGTTTTAAAGGATGGTATGAATGAATAAAACAATAAATAAAAAATAAATAAATCCATCAAGCACATTTTGCCCTGTACAATAAAAACATTGCGGAGTGTCCCTAATTAGCCCATGCCTCTCTAAATGACCACTTTCATCCTGAATTATGAAAATCTATCAGCAATTAAAATAAGTTTAATTGGACTGTAATTTCCTGCTTTCTCTTTTGCTTTTTCTGAACAGGAAACAATATTTTGCCTTTGGTTTCAGAAAGTCTTTGGAAAATTATGGTTAGTGACTGTACAGTCTCCTCAGAACATCCTTCAGAAATCTACTATATTAACTACCCACTTTGCAACTGTTCTGCTCATTGATGTTTTTAATACAATTTCCTTGTGAATAATTGTCTATAATATTCTTTTATATCCTTTGAATTAGATTTGAATTAGATTACTTACAGTGTGGAAACAGGCCCTTCGGCCCAACAAGTCCACACCGACCCGCCGAAGCGCAACCCACCCATACCCCTACATTTACCCCTTTCCTAACACTACGGGCAATTTAGCATGGCCAATTCACCTGACCTGCACATCTTTGGACTGTGGGAGGAAACCGGAGCACCCGGAGGAAACCCACGCAGACACGGGGAGAACGTGCAAACTCCACACAGTCAGTCGCCTGAGGCGGGTCTCTGGCGCTGTGAGGCAGCAGTGCTAACCACTGTGCCGCCGTGCCACCCATATTTTCCAAAAATTCTGCATATTTTCCAACAATTCTACTTACAACATATCCTGTAAGATTGTGAAGCAAATACTTATTCATCTTTGAACATAGGAGCAGAAGTAAGCCATGCAATAAGATCATTACTGATCTGATTGTGATTTCAGCTCTAGTTTCTTCTCTGCATATATAACTCTTGACTTCTTTGTCTACCAAAAATCTATCCAATTCAGCCTTGAATAACTTTAAAGATCAAACTGTCCAATGTTCTGGAAAAGCTAGTTCCACACTCTAATGACCCTGTGAAAGAAAACTATTTTTCTCATCGTGGTTTCAATTAACAAAAAGCAGATCTCTTATTATTAATCTGTGTCCCAGTTTTAGTCTCTCATCCAGAGGAAAAAGGTCTTCAGGCATCCACCCTGCTCAGCCTCCTCAAGATCTTGTTTGTTTCAGCAAGATTGTCTCTCATTTCTTCAAATGCCAAGCGATATAGGCTAACCTATTCCAATCTTTCCTCATAGGATATGTGCGTCATCCCAGAAATGAGTTGAATAAACTTTCTCTGGATTGCTTCTAAAGCAGTTTTTTTTTCGAAGAAGGAGACCAAAACTGCACACTGTACTTCAATTGTGTTTTCACCAAGGCCTTGCACAGCTGCTGGGAAACTTTCCTATTTCAATACTCTGGTTTCATTACAATGAACAATAATACTCTATTTACTTCCCAAATCACTTGTTGCACCTGCACGTCGTATTAACTTCACATGTTTCATGTACCACGATGCCCTTTGTACCACTAAGTTCTGCAAACTCTTTCCGTTTCTTTTATAGACTTGTGGGACATGGGCGTTGCTGACTGGCCAGCATCTATTGGCCATTGGTGGTTGCCCTTGAGAAGGTGGTGGTGAGTTGCCTTGTTGAACCAGTGCGGTCCATGTGTAGCTAGTAGATCCACAAAGCCCTTAGGGAGGGAATTCCAGGATTTTTTACCCACCAACAGTGAAGGAACGGCAATATATTTCCAGGTTGAGGATGCTGAATGGTTTGTAGGGGTACTGCAGGTATTGGTGTTACCTTCTATTGTCTGCCCTTATCCTTTTGGATAGAAGTGGTCATGGGTTAGGAAAGTGCTTTCTAAGGACCTTTGATGAATTTATGCAGTGCATATTGTAGATAGTATATAGAAAGAGAAAGAAGTGCCACTGCTGTAAGTCAGAAACAAGAACAGAAATTGCTGGAAAAGCTTGGCAGGTCTGGAAGCATCTGTGGAGAGAAATCCAAGTTAACATTTCAGGTCGAGTGACCCTTCCTCAGAAATGATGGTAACTCGGAAAACTTTGGTTTATGTGCAGAAGATAGGGTGGAGAGAGAGGGTAATGAGTAAATGATAGGTGGGGATAGAGACCAAAGTGAGAGTACCTATTTGCTGCTTCTGAGTGTTGGTGGTGGGAGGAGTAGATGTTTGTGGATATGGTGCCAATGAGGAGGGCTGCTTTATCCTGAATGGTGTCAAGCTCCTTAAGTGTCGTTGGAGCTGCATCCATCTAGACAAGTGCCTAATATTCCATCACATTTCTGACTTCTGCCTTGTAGATGGTGGACAGTGGAGTCAGGAGCCACCAATAGCTTCTGATCTGCAATAGTGGTGATTGTTTTTATAAGGGGAGATTAGTTCAATTTTTGGTCAATTAACAGTGGGTGATTCAGTGATGGTAACACTAATTGTCACTTATTGGAGATGGTCATTGCCTGGCATTTGTGCAGTGCAAATGTTACTTGATACTTAACAGCTCATGCCTGGATATTGTCTAGATCTTGTTGCATATGAACATAGATTGCTTCGGTATCTGAGGAGTCACGAATGGTGTGGAATATTATGCAACCATTTGCAAACATCTCCACTTCTGATCTTATGATGGTGGCAGGGTTATCAATGACGCAGCTGAAGATGGTTGCGCCGAGGTCACTACCCTGAAGAACTCCTGCAGAGATGTCCTGGAGCTGAGATAACTGATCCAGCAATAACAACTATCTTCCTATGTGCCAGGTATGACTTCAACTATTGGAGAGTTTGCCCCCAATTCCCATTGATTCCAGTTTTGCTATGGTTCCTTAATGCCACACTCAGGTGAATGTGGCCTTGCTGTCAAGGGCTGTCAGTCTCACATCATCTTTCAAGTTCAGCTCTTTTGTCCATGTTTGAATCAAGGCTGTAATGAGGTTGGGAGCTGAGTGGCCCAAATGGAACCCAAATGGAAGTTATTGCTGAGCAGGTGCTGCTTGATAACCCTGTTGATGACACCTTCTGTCACTTTACTGATGAGCAAGAAACTGATGGGGCAGTAATTGGGTCAGGTTGGATTTTTCCTGCCTTTTATGTATAGAATATACCTGGGAAATCTTCCACATTATTGAGTAGATACCAGTTTTGAAACTGCATTGAAATAGCTTGGGTAGGGAAGTGGCAAGTTCTGGAGCAGAAGTATTAAATACTATTGCTAGAATGTTGTCAGAGCTCATAGGTTTTGCTGTGTCCTGCATCTCCAACCATTTTGTGATATCACATGGAACGAATCAAATTGATTGAAGATTGGCATCTATAATACTGGGGGTGACTGGAGGAAGCCAAAATGGATCATCCACTTGGCACTTCTGGCTGAAGATTGCTGTGAATGCTTTAGCCTTTTCTTTTACATTGATGGGCTGGGCTCTTTTAACTTTGAGGTTGGGAATGTTTGTGGAGTGTCCTCCTCCAGTGAGGTTTAATTGTTGACCATTATTCATGACTGGATGTGGCAGGACTGCAGACTAGTTGACAGGTTAAATCAGATCCATTGGTTGTAGGATCTTTTAGCTGTGTGTATCACTTCCTGCTTATGCTGCTGGCTTACAAATAGTCCTGTTTGCTAGCTTCACCAGGTTGATGCATCATTTTTAAGTATAGCCTGTGCTGCTCCTGGCATGCCCTCCTGCATTGTCCATTGAACCAGGGTTGATCCCCTGGCTTGATGGTCATGGTTGAGTGAGGGAGATGCCTGGCCATAAGGTTACAGATTGTGGTTGAGTACAATTCCACTGCTGTTGATGGCTCACAATGCCTCATCAACACCTATCTTTCATTTGCAAGATTTGTTCAAAGTCTGTCCCATTTAGCATGGTGATAGTGCGACACAACATGATGGAGGGTATTCTCAGTGTAAGGTGGGATTGAATCTCCACAAAGGACTACACAGTGAAAATTCTTACTGATACTGTCATGGACAGATGCATTCTACAGCTGGCAATTTGATGAGGATGAGATCAAGTATGTTTTTCCCTCTTGTTGGTTCCCTCATCACCTGCTGCAGACCCAGAGTTGATATGTACTTTAAGATTAGATTAGATTGCTTACAGTGTGGAGACAGGCCCTTCGGCCCAACAAGTCCACACCGACCCTCCGAAGAGCAACCCACCTAGACACATTCCCCTACATTTGCCCTTGCACCTAACACTACGGGCAATTTAGCATGGCCAATTCACCTAACTGCACACCTTTAGACTGTGGGAGGAAACTGGAGCATCCGGAGGAAACCCACGCAGACACGGGGAGAATGTGCAAACTCCACACAGACAGTTGCCCGATGCAGGAATTGAATTCGGGTCTCTGGCGCTGTGAGGCAGCAGTGCTAACCACTCTGCCACCGTGCCGCCCCAACCAGCTCAATCAATGGTGCTGCTCTTGGTGGTAGACATTGAAATCCCCCATCCAGAGTACATTTTGTGCCCTTGTCACCCTCAATGCTTCCTCCCAATGTTGTTCAACATGTAGGAATACTTATTCATCAACCCAGGGAGGAAAGTATGTGTTAATCAACAGGAGGATAAATTTGTCCATTTAAATTTCACATAGCTTTTTGATTCTTCCTGACCAACTTTTGCCCACTCAGGTAACCTGTTTATCCCCTTTGCACACTCTCTATGTCCTCTTACCAATGTATTTTCCTATCTATAGTGGTACTATCAAGAACTTTAATTATCAAGCATTTGGTCCCCTTATCCAAATGATTGACTGATATTGTACTTAGTTGAGGACCCAGATCCTAGTTACAGCTGAGCAATCTGAAAAGAAAACTATTTCTTCTTCCTCTCAGCTAACGAATCCTTTATTCATGCTGATGTTACCTCCTCCCACCCTGCACTATTTTGTCCTTGATGTGGCATCTTATTAAAGACCTTTTGGAAATCCAAATGCACCACATCTGATGATTCCCCTTTTCCACCATGGATGCTACTTTGTAAATAAAGCTCCAATAGATTGGCTAAATATGATTTTCTTTTCACAAAGCCATATTGGATTTGCCTAATTTATATTGCGATTTTCTAACTACCTTATTAAGCTTCCTTAAAAATGGATCTTAAAAGCTTCCCGATAACTAATTCAGACCTGTTGTGGTTCTGTTCGCTGAGCTGGAAGTTTTTGTTGCAAACGTTTCGTCCCCTGGCTAGGCGACATCATCAGTGCTTGGGAGCCTCCTGCAAAGCGCTTCTTTGATGTTTCCTCCGGTGTTTATAGTGGTCTGTCCCTGCCGCTTCCGGTTGTCAGTTTCAGCTCTCCGCTGTAGTGGTTGGTATATTGGGTCCAGGTCGATGTGTTTGTTGATGGAGTTTGTGGATGAATGCCATGCCTCTAGGAATTCCCTGGCTGTTCTCTGTCTGGCTTGCCCTATGATAGTAGTGTTGTCCCAGTCGAATTCATGTTGCTTGTTGTCTGCGTGTGTGGCTACTAAGGATAACTGGTCGTGTCGTTTCGTGGCTAGTTGATATTCATGTATGCGGATTGTTAGCTGTCTTCCTGTTTGTCCTATATAGTGTTTAGTGCAGTCCTTGTATGGTATTTTGTACACTACATTCGTCTTGCTCATGTTGGGTATCGGGTCCCTCGTTCTGGTGAGTTGTTGTCTAAGCGTGGCTGTTGGTTTGTGTGCCGTTATGAGTCCTAGTGGTTGCAGTAGTCTGGCTGTCAGTTCCGAGATGCTCCTGATGTATGGTAGTGTGGCTAGTCCTTTTGGTTGTGGTATGTCCTCGTTCCCTGGTCTTTCTCTTAGCCATCTGCTGATGAAGTTGCGCGGGTATCTGTTTTTGGCGAATACCTTGTATAGGTGTTCCTCTTCTTCTTTTTGCAGTCCTGGTGTACTGCAGTGTGTTGTGGCCCTTTTGAATAGTGTCCTGATGCAGCTTCGTTTGTGTGTGTTGGGGTGGTTACTTTCATAGTTTAGGACTTGGTCTGTGTATACTCTTGTAGTGAATTCTCTGCCTGGTGTTCTCTGTACCATCACGTCTAGGAATGGGAGTTGGCTATCCTTTTCTTCCTCTCTCGTGAATCGGATTCCTGTGAGTGTGGCGTTGATGATCCGGTGTGTTTTTTCTATTTCCGTGTTTTTAATGATTACAAACGTGTCATTGACATATCTGACCCAGAGTTTGGGTTGAATTTGTGGTAGGACTGTTTGTTCTAACCTTTGCATAACTGCCTCAATCTATGAGTGAACAGATTGAACAGTTGTGCATTGTAAAAATTTGAATTTTTTTTTTGTCTGTTGGCTCAGGGAAAACCACCACAACTTGAGGAAACTTTTGGTTTGTTTCAGATTTGCAGAAGTCTTAGCTGAAGTCGGATGTGTGAAACAATAAGAAAGGGAATCGATTGGAAGCATTAAGAAATAGTCTACCTCAGTGTAAAGAATTTGTAAGATCCAGACAGAGATATTTATTGAAAACCTTGGGGTGGTTATTTAAATCTGAGAAAGGGTAAAGCTTAATTGTATGAAGAGTCAAGGAAGAAACCATCTGATACTCAAGACTGGGAATTACAACAATTAAATTAAGTCCTATAGAATCGATACAGAAGGGAATTCTTTCTGGTATAACTACTGTAAAGGTATGTTATTGGAATTAATGGGATTGTAGTCTTCCATGTGTTTCAAAATCTTTAAACTTTCATTTTATATAAATAGCTTGATGTATCCTATTTATTTTGTCTTCTTTATTTTGCATAATAAATTTCAGTTTAATGGTTAAAACTGAATTGTAACATGTTTTTGTGGAGGACGACCTCATTAAAACAAAAAAAGAAACAAAGTCTGATCTATCAAGCCATATTTCAGTTTGAGAACTGATTTATCCAGTAACAGCATCAGCTGGGATTATAACAACATTCAGGCACCAAAGCTCCCTCCCTCTAACAGTATCTCCTGATGTAACATTCCCATAGTCAGCTATTCAACATCACGTATCCTCCAAGCAGAATGTGAAGGAAACCAGCCAACCATCTTGGAGCTCAATTTTCTCTAAAAATCTTCTTCCATTCATTTTAAATTTTCACTTAACATTGCTACCAACATTATGACACAATTCATAAACTGGAGCACTGGGAACTGTTGGAGTAGGTGGACAATATATTTAAAGTGGCACATTGAGATGTGGTGAAGAAAGCTTGGATTTCAAAATTTTTTCATGCAACAATGTCCCTTTCAGATCTTAAGGTCAACTCTGTTGTCCCAAATTAGTCAGAGGACCATGAAACACAGCAAGCTCAATGCATAACTAGAATGCACAGATGAGCCATTTCACCAAATATTCCTTACTTAAATTATTTCCTTGTTTTTTTTTTGTAGCTTGGATGATGCTCAGGGAGTAAAATATTCTGAAAGGGCTGATTTCTACAATTAATTCTCCATTATTTCAAACGTAATATTTTCTCTGGTACCTCAGTATGGCAGCTAGTTGCAATGGAAGGAGGAGTACCATCTTGAAGAGTCAGCTTTAGAGTTATTTATTCCTAGAAATTTGGTAAACAAGTTGACTTTCTTTGAAACTGAGGAGACTTTTCCAACCAAGAGCATAATTTATCCAGCCCGTATATAACAGAGTTAGTCAATGCATTTTCTCATATCAAAATTGGTAGGTACATTAACAGCAAGAGAATTCACTTCCAACTTATTGCTACTTCCCTGAGATGTTATTTACACACCTGGTCCAGAGATAGGGGCACTACTAATGCACCACTAGACCCACTTCCTTGAATCACATATAAAGCATTTTTTCAGCTGATTGGCACTCCTATGCTCATGTTGCTTTGATAGTCTTTGTCAAGAATATGATTTAAAAGTCTTGGACAAACGTTGCAAGCTAAAGTCATCAAATTCCCTGCCAATTTTTCTATACTGAAGTTCATGGACTCACATACATATCTGAATTTGCTATGAAACTTAGAGGAGAAAATTAAACAAAACAAGCCAGATTGTAAGAGCACAGAAGAGAGAGGTGCAAACTCTCAACAGTCACTGAGAGGAGACAATATTTTAAAGTTTGGATTCAGAGGCCAAAGAGGAAATGGGAAACTTGAGTAAACCCTTTCTCAATGTCAGGGCTGAAACCACTCTTCTTGTTCTTTCTGCTTCTTGACCATCCATTTATTCTCTGATGAACTGCTCCATGGCAGTAATACACACAATGCTGGATTTTCCTGTAATTACCAGGTTACTGGACTCTTGCCTACTCATGCTGCAAGGCTGCTAGGTTTTTCTACAAGGGTGCTGAATAATGTATGTCAGGTGGGTTGGAAGTTATAATGTCACTCCTCAGAGAGGATGGGAAATTGAGAACTGCACCAGCATCCATAACACAGTAATTAAAGTGAGATGACATTATTGAGAATACTGTACATATCTGAAGAAACAAAGAACTCATAGGTCTCTGCCAGAAACAGGATTTCCACAATCGCCAATGTATTATTAACTGAAGGACGAACTAGGGGAGGCACCTCTTGCAGAAAATCTAACAAGTGTGTCTTTCGGGCATTAAACAGGAAACTGCTGAAGCAATCAGGGTAACCTCCAGAACCCCAAAACCTGTCACGCGATGCATGATGAGATTAAGTTAAAACACTGTTCCCATTGAATATGGTATACCAATTGTAAAGAATTTTTCATGTCTTTAATTCTTGTGTTTATGCGGTGTCAACAGCTGGCTGTGAGAGAATCCAGACAGGAATCTCTGAAAATCATCTACGTGATTGAAAAGTTCTTTGTTTAAGTTCTTGACTGAGCCATATTGCTTCTCTTAATCTTAAAGAAACCTTGCTTTAAAGGGACAACTTAGTGGAATATCTCAGATATATCTATTCCACTCACATTCTTTAAACAGGTATTTTTTCTTCTAAAAGGATAAATGATGAGGTTCTATGCCATGATTACAGAAGAAGGTTTAGCAGGGAATGAAGTGGGGGGAGGATAGTAAGTGGAGAGGGCAATGTGGAAATAGAGTTGAGTTATGAGGTGATACCATCAGTTAAAAAAAAATCTGAACTTGCACACAGTATGCTCTGCAGATAAGTGACAGGGAGACAAGATTGGAGACAATGAGATTGAAAACACAACAGCAAGAGAAGGCTTTAGGAAAGCATCACAACATTATTATAGTCAGAACTGATTCTTCAAAGGGAGAAATGCTGCATGCATATTTAAACAAGGATTTTTATTTGACATGATAGTTACTGCCTTAGAAGAAGAGAATAGTATTTCTTTTCCAAATTCCTCAAACTTATCACATCAGTTTCCTCTTTGCTGTCCTTTAGCTTAATTAACCTCTTTAATACTCATTCACTGATTATCAAATCTCTCATTTCACTTTTAACTAATTCAAAATTTTTATTCGTCTGAGTATCTTTTTCCTTTGTCTACACCAAAACTATGTATATGTAAACATTTCAGCCATAAGATGGTGGTTCTTCAGCTTTGCTCAGTTGACTGAGCAAAGTCCTGCAACTAAACCTGTGCTCTTCTGGTGTGTTTGGTTTATATGACTTAGTGATCAGCTTTATTGTTCTAGTTGAACTGTTTCAGTATAATTAAGACAATAACATTTGCTAGACAATTTGGTAGACATGCAAGCATACCCTAAACACAAAAAACAGATCAAGCCTAACAAACTCAAGTTACACTAATTTCTGTATCATCAATCTTCCTGATTATCATTAGAGTTATGAAAGGAAACATCATCAGCCAAAACCACACTCAAGATGTTAAGTAACATCCAGACGACAGCCATTTCTGACTCCCTCTGGACTCAATTGTCAACAATTTGATCAACAATATGCTGTTGCGGCATCATGTATGATCTGTAGCATACAATGCAGAAACTCACCATTATTGCACAAACAGCATTATCTTCCCTGCAAGCTCTACCATGGAGAGAAGAGCAATTCTGAAGAATAGCATCTCCATGTTTCCCTCCAGGAGACACACCATCCTGATTTGAATATATATGGCTTTGCACGTGCCATTCAGTCAATGTGGTAGACATTACTACAGGTAGTTCTTCTATAACGTGATGGTTGCATTCTTGTACAATCCTGTGCTATATTAAAAAACACGCTTTTCTAACAGCACTTGAAGTGTTGGTGATGCAATTGTGTTACAGCCAACAAAAGTTCGCACTTCAGAAACAGCGTCTCCTATTTGTCAAATGCATTACAGCCAATTCGCGTTGACAAAATGCACTTTGTAGCAGAATGACCTGTACTTTACAGGGAGGAGGCCTATCAGCGCCTTTTATCGATAATTAGAGAACAGTGTTGCCAAAATTACCCTTATCGCAAGACCAAATAAAAAGAAACCATGGCAGGTACATTTTCTTTGAATTTTTGAAGAGCAATATTTAAAAGTTTCCAGTCAAGATGGCAGCAGGGGACCAGTACAGCGTGTGGATTCCTGAGCCTGGAGCTAATCTGCTCCTTTTTTGTCAAATTTTTAACCTTACTGACTTCCTGTGAGAGTTCAAACAACATCAAGGTGTCTGGCAGCTCAGTCAGCATCAAGGTGTCTGGCAGGTCGGAGGCAAAGTTTGTTCCTGGTGGTGGCAGAGGGAGGCATGTTTGAGACCAGTGCCTGGCGTGGGACTTGACAGTTTTAGCGGCAGCTATGTTGCTAAGTTCGATCTAGCGCAGGGTCACGGCGGCGATGTCATTGGTTGAGACAAGATGGCGGCGAAGAATGGTGACACGGTTCAGCGGCACGGCCAAGAGACTCCAAGTTGGCTGACTGTTTCCTACCAGTGATGGTCTCAACTTCGGGGTGGAAGGCCCTAGATCCAGGTCCATGGCTAAGCACTTACGAAGGACTGCCATGTTGAACTTTTAGCCTTATTTTTTTATTTTTCTACTTTATACCCAACATTTTGTATCTAGGTACCTTTGTACCTAAGGTGGTGCTAGAGAATGGTGGCTTTGTACACTTTTCACTGTAGTTCTGTACCCCTGCACTTGAGTATAAGTAACAATAAAACCTTATTCTAATATCAAGATTTCAAGCAAAACATGAAGGCAAACAGTGGGAGGGTCCATGTGCATCAGCAATGAGAAACGGAAAGAAAATACTCTAAGTCAGGAAAAAAATATTATGGCAAAAATGAGGGAGTGCAAAAAGATGGGAGTGCGCAAGTAATCGTGAATCTGGCTCAGTGGGAAAATACATATGCAGAAAGAGGGACTGTGGACATTGAATCAAGGAGAAGATTTCATTATGTAAAATGTGTTCAGAAACATATATTTTAAAAACTCTTACCTTTCCATGAATCGATTGGATGTTGTTTAAAAAAAAATCTACAAACGGTTAAAAAAGATCAGAAAATGAAAGCTCCGATTTACTTAGATTTTTTAATGTAATAAAAAACATGCAGCAAGTGTAAAAGAAAGGTCAGCTTAGGAGAGGGCCAAACGCAATTGTTTGAAATGTAAAAATTCTGATATTGGCTTAGTGTCATGAGAGGATGTGTGGTTAACAAAAACAAAGATTAGGTTCAAGCTTCTGCTGATAAAATTATGGGAATTGGATAGCTGAATGAAGGTTGTTTGGTTATCTCATTGTAGTTAGATTTGGAGTTCCAGATCAGGATCCATATCCAATTGCCCAGACTCCTTTGGATAAAGACATATGGAAATTGTGCAGTTCAGTCTCTCACTTCGAATTGCAGAAAGCTTCCTCTTTACACAAACATTTTAGCCTTTGTCTCAACTTCAGGTCATTCCACCTGTTGCAGACAGCCTTACCTTCCTTATGCATTTTAATTGTTCATTCAAATGTTGCATTGTGTCTACCTTTGTAACAAGAGGTTACGATTTCTTTTATGCTGCACCAAAAATGTCGTTATTCTGTACTGCTTCTGTCACAACAAACTCCAGTTCTTCCTCATTAAAATATATCTTCCTTCACTTTGACCCTTCACTAGCAGTATTGCTGTTTCTACCATGTTATTGCACTGTATGATATTTTAAGAGCTTCTGTGTCTACTCCACCTGTCTATAGTGCCTCTTTTCTCATTAGAAACAGCACCTACTCAAATAGCAGAATATAAAAATGTGCCACGTAGTGAGTCAAAAGTGCATTGATAAATGTGCACTTTGCAATACCATATGTGGCAAGATTAATATACATTCTTTTTGTAGAAAGAAGGAAACATCCCAGCTGATAAATGGATCCAACACAGTCTCATACATCTGGTGTAAGACTAACAGCAGTTCTAAACAGTAAACTTCAGTAACCCAGTTCAAGTGGACACACCATTCAAATTTCACTACTCAGAACTTGAGGGGTTTGCTTGAATAGAGCTGAAAATGTGTTGCTGGAAAAGCGCAGCCGGTCAGGCAGCATCCAAGGAACAGGAGAATTGACGTTTCGGGCATAAGCACTTCTTCAGGGCTTATGCCCGAAACGTCGATTCTCCTGTTCCTTGAATGCTGCCTGACCTGCTGCGCTTTTCCAGCAACACATTTTCAGCTCTGATCTCCAGCATCTGCAGCCCTCACCTTCTCCTCGAAGAGTTTGCTTGAATAAACAAACATTGCATTTTGCCAGAATAGTCACAGACTGATAGAATTAAAGTAAAACAGTGTTCGACTGATTTGTGGTTACTCAAAAGGGGTTTCCTTTTAGATTTAATTAAAATATAAGGAGAGGAACAAATATATTCAATATTAAGACAGTGGCAAATTGTATGCTGAATAATATAAATATAAAATACATTTGATATATCTGCTGAACATCAAGGGAGGCTGAGAGTTTCTTGGATCATATAATCCAGAATGTCGAATAGGGTGAGAGTTCAAGGTAATAGGTGGATGAGAGAAGATGAGGATGAGGCATAGTACTGGAATCCTCACATTATGAGTCACTCTCATTCGTATTCAACATTGTAAACTCATGAGAATGATGAGTTTTGAGATTTTTTGCTCAGGTTGAGGTTCTGGATGTAGGTTTGCTCGCTGAGCTGAAAGGTTCATTTCCGTTTTGTCACCCCATTAAGTAACATCTTCAGTGGGCCTCTGGGCAAAGCACTGTTGATAATTCCTGCTTTCTATTTATATGTCTGGGTTTCTTTGGGTTGGTGATGTCATTTCCTGTAATCTGGCACGCATTTCTGAAATGTCTTTGAAGTAGGGGAGAGTGACTAAGGTTTCTGGGCATGTTTTGTCTGCTTGTTTGGGTTTGATGCTGAGAAATAGTGTTCATTGGGTACCTGTTCTTTTGAATACACTGCATAGCTGATTTTCCACTGCTCTGCGTAGCTCCTCTGTGCTACACTGTGTGCTGGCTCATTGGAGTACTGTTCTGATGCAGCTTCACTTGTGGATGTTGGGGCAATTGCTTCAGTAGCTCAATATTTGGTCTGTATGTGTTGTTTTCCTGTAGACGCTGGTTTGAAGTTCCCCATTAGCTGTTCGCTCGACTGTGACATCTAGGAATGGCAGTTTGTTGTTGTTTTCCTCCTTTTTAGTGAATTTTATGCCTGTAAGGGTATTAGTGATGGTCTTGAAGGTTTCCAGGGCTGCAGTGGAAGGTGAAGGAACCCACAAGAGGAAAGTATATACTTGAACTCATCCTCACCAATCTACCTCTAGCAGATGCATCTGTCCATCACAGCATTGATGGAAATGGTCACCACACAGTTGTTGTGGGGAACAAGTTCCACCTTCACATTCTGAATGCTTTTTATCATCTATGTATAGCACTACCAACATGCTGAATGGGATGGATTTCAAACTGATCTCATAATTCAAGACTAAACACATGTGAAATAGCGCAATTGATTTCACCACAAAATGTACCATCATGATCTTGTATATCCCTCTCTCATCATCAGCTTCAAGCTGGGGAATCAACCCTGGTTGAAAGAAGAATGCAGGAGGACATGCCAGGAACAGACCCAGGCATATCTAAAAATGGGGCATTAACCAAGTGAAGCTACAACAAGGACTTTATACATGAAGCAGCATAACCAGCATGTGATAGAGCTAAGCAATCTTGCAATTGAATGAATCAAATCTAAGATCTGCAGTTCTGCCACATTCAGTCATGAATGGCAGGAGGCAATTTAATTAAGCAAAGGATGAGTCTCCACAATGGTAGCTCGGTGGTTAGCACTGCTGTCTCCCAGCAGCAGGGATCTGGGTTTGATTCCAGCCTTGGGTAATTGTCTGTGTAGAGTTTGCACATTTTCTCACGTCTGTGTGGGTTTCCTCCGGGTGCTCCAATTTTCTCCCACAGTCCAAAGACGTGCAGGTTAGGTGAATTGGCCGTGCTAAATTGCCCATTGTGTTTCGGGATGTGTAGGTTAGGTCCATAATCAGGGGTAAATGTAAGGTAGGGGGAATGGGTCTGGGTGGGTTACTCTTCAGAGGGTCAATGTGACTTGTTGGGCTGAAGGGCCTGTTTCCACACTGTAGGGTTTCTATGGCTTCTATTTATAATTTTTTTTTTCTTTTTTTACCCCCACACTACCGCCTAATGCAGTAGTACTTATTTTACCCTAGCACCCATGTTGTGTGTGTGCAGGTGTGAGACACAGTGAAAGACACAAGGTGAACAAATCTTTATTCAGTTTCCATCACCAAAAAGAAACAATTCTATGACTTCTATTCTTGGGTGAAATATCCTCTTGCTCCATGGGGACCCCAGCACGGCAGTGCAAAAACCAAGGCTGAAGCATTTGCAGACATTTTCAACAACAAATGGGAAATAGATGATCCATGTTGGCTTTCTCCGAAGGTCCCAAGCTTCACAGATGCCAGTCTTCAAATAATTTGATTCATTCCTCAATGTAAGCAACTTAGTTCAGAAGCTCCAGATTAAAAGTATTTGATTAAAATCTTAAAGGATCCAGGAAGAGGCTTTTAGATTCTCAAGAAGGAGAATTAAGGCCACAGTAAAACTAAGCCTTTTGGCTGGAAAGTGAAGTAAACTCTGTCTCTCATGTGAGTACTGTAAAGGGGTGTTCTTGGGATTGATGGGATTGTACTTTACTGTTGTCCTGAAATATTTAAATTTATATTATATATAAATAGTTTGGTTTATTCTATTTATCTTTTTTGTGTAATAAAATTCTGTTTTATTGTTAGACCTGAACCAGCAGCATTGTTTGTTAGCATTTCAATAGAAGACCACTTTGTTAAAACAAGAAATCATTGGAAGCATGGAATATTGCAAAGGCCTGATAACATTCTGGCAAAAGTATTGAAGACTTGTGCTTCAGAACTAACTCGAGCCAAACCGTTCCATTAATTTACAACCATACATCTACCTGACCATGTAGAGAATTGTTCAGATGTGTCAAAAGCAGGTCAAATCCAGCCTAACCAATTAATGCCCCATCATTTGACTGTCAGTCACTGGCAGAGTTATGACAGGTGCTACCAATAGTGCTATCAAGTGGCACTTATTCAACTATAATCTAACTGGCCTCTCAGCTCTTAACCTCATTACAACCTTGGACAAAAATGAACCAAACAGCTGAACTCCAATGGAAGTAAGGGTTATTTCCTTTGACATCAAGGCAACATTTAACCAACTGTGGCATTAAGGAATCCTAGCAAAATTGAATTCAGAGGGAATCAGTGGTGAACTCTACACTGGTTGGATTCACACCTTGTACAAAGAAGATAATTACACTTTTTGGAGCTCAATCATCAAAGTCTTAGGAGCTACAGGCATTCCTCAGATTAGTGTCAGAGCAGTGTCCTCAGACCAAGCTAGATTCAGCTACTTCTTTGAAGATCTTTCCTCCATCAAATGTTCAAAGTTTGAGATGTTCACTGATGCTTGCAAATATTCAGCACCATTCGTGGGCTGATTAAGTGACAAGTAACATTCATGCCATGCAAGGGCCAAGCTATGACCACCTCTAACAAGTTTTGATATAAGGATTAAGATTTATATTAAGTTTAGACTTTTGTATTTAAACAGGTGGCATTTGGATTTTTTGTGTGTTTGAAGGGATTTCGTGATTACCCAGTAAGTATTTCTGTAGTCATGGTGATTTTTTCGAAAACAAATTATTAGAGAGAGGCTTTCTGGAGAGTAATGGGGTTTTGTTCACATTGAGAGAGTTTACAAGTGAGCAAATTAAACTTTCAGATAAAGGTTCCGGATTTTTTTTTGGGGGGGAGGTGGATTTGCAAGAACACCTGCAGCTTGGGGAGAAGGCTTTATAGTTTCAGTTTTGGGAAGTTTTTGGAGGAAGCTCTTGATCTGTTCAAGTTTGCTCCAGAGAATGGGAGGTAGTTTAGAACAGTTAAGAAAGAGACTACCTCAGTGTAAGGGAATTAGTTCACAAGCTCCAGATTAAAAGTATTTCATTAAACCCTTAAAGGATCCAGGAAGAGGCTTTTAGATTCTCAAGAAGGAGAATTAAGGCCATAGCGAAACTAAGCGTTTTGGTTGCAAAGTGAAGTAAACTCTCTCTCTCGTGTGAGTACTGTAAAGGGGTGTTCTTGGAATTGATGGGATTGTACTTTACTGTTTGTCCTGAAGTATTTAAATTTGTGTTATATATAAATAGTTTGATTTATTCTATTTATATTTTTTGTGTAATAAAATTTTGTTTTATTGTTAGACCAGCAGCATTGTTTGTTTAAGCTAGAAAGCATGTATGACCTATCAAGACATATTTCAGATTTGGATCTGACCTGACCTGATCTGACCTAATTACATCAGCTGGGATCATAACACAAGAGAGAGAATCTAATTAGCTCCCCTTGACATTCAAAGACATTACCATTGTTGAATGTCCCACCATCAACAAAATGAGGTTTAAATTGACCAGAAAATGAATTGACATGTAAATACTATGGCTACAAGAACAAGCAGTAGCTGGAAATTCTGCAGCAAGTAATTCACTTCTTGACTCGCCAGTCCACCATTTACAAGGCACAACTCACTAGTACGATGGAATACTTTCCTGGAGAAGTGCAGCTCCAACAACATTCAAGAAGCTCAATAGCATCCAGGACAAAGCAGCTCACTTGATGCACTGCAATAACTCATCAAAGTGCTTGTTCAATTTGGAATTCAGAAGCATTCTATTTTGATGCACCCTTTGAAGAGTCATGCAATTGAATAAATTATAAGAAATAGTGTCACAATTGTCTGTCACCTTTGTAAAGAGTAAACTCCACCCCACACTTGTCTGTGGCAACAGCTGATGTCCAAAGATGGCTAGTATTTGGTAAAGGATTAAAACAAACTATTCCAGGAACATACTAGGCTTTGCCCTCCGTTGGGGTTCCCTCCACAAATGCGAAGATCCTTGCAGTGTGCAACTTACCCACAAATGGACAATTAGTTATTCAGATTGGTGACTGTCCATCAAATCTTTCAGGTGCTGAGCATCCTCAGTGAAGATTGCACAGAGGCAGAAATGTGACAGCCTTCTGACCTGTCACTCACATCCCTGAAATTCTCCCTCGTCCACTAGAATACTAAAAAACCTTTACTTCTAATCATAAGCCTGATGACTAAATGCACTATTTAATAATAAAGTAAGTTAAAAACAGATCCAAACTGCAAACAAACACAGAAAACGCTGGCGAAACCCAGTAGGTCTGGAAGCAGCTGTCAAGAGAGAAACAAAAGTTAACATTTTGAGTCCGGCATGACTCTGCTTCAGAACTTAAGTTCTTCTGACTTTGAACTGAGTTCTGAAGCAGAGTCATACTGTTCTCAAAACATTAAATGTTTTCTCTCCACAGATGCTTTTTAGATCCTAATTGTATTTATTATTTTAAACCAATGTTGTTAAATTATCAAATTATTACCCATTGTGGAATCTCCTGATTTATACTTCCACTGATATCAAATATTGGCCATCAGAATTGCAAGATCCATTTTACCTCTAGGCAGTAAGTTGAATGGTACCCCAATGGGTTTACAATTTCACTAGAGGTCACACCATAAAATAAGTTTCTCTTTAGCCGACTGATGCCTCTCAGTATAGACCTGTTATACCATTTACGTAGTTAATGGATGGACACATTTGCCACCTCACCGTTTTCATCACGAACAATCAACACAGTTTGTCAATGTGGCTGATAAATATCTTATTTTCCCCTCAGTGACAGAGGAAAATACTGTCTACCTTTAAAGCACAGAAATTGTATGCAGCTTCTGTATGTCAAAACAATAATAATGATAATATGGCTTTTTGAATTGGAGTTATATTCATTCACCAATTCAGTGTTTTACATTACTTTAGGTAATCCACCAGACTGTAGAAGTATTAGTGTCACAATAAACTGTCATCAATGGTTATCATTACACACATGGCTTTTCTTCTATTCAAGAAAGCAAAGAGAAAACTTGAATTGACATAGCACCTTATCCTTAGGGTATCTCTAGGCACTCTCTATTCAGCAAATTTCTAGTTATGTAGTTAGGGAGTCACCTTGTGCATAACTGATTCAACACCTCATCTAAAGGACAGCATCTCTAACAGAGCCACAATCTATACCACTTTATGCTGAAGTGTCAGCCTCAATTATGTGCTTAAATGCTGAACTGTGGCTTGAACCTAAACATGTCTCACCCAAGAGGCAAGATTGAGACCAAGTGAACTAAACTGACATGAGGCAAGAACTTTCTCTTCAGCCTAAAATACATTGGCAGTTGTAGCAGAGATTCATTCTTCCAATTCCTTTATCTTCTTGAGATTCCTGAGATTTTATCCCAAAAATTATATTGGATGCTCACAAGATGCCTCCAGATGAAGCAGGACATTTATTAGGCCCTTTATACATATCTATTCAAAAAGCCTATACATTCATTCCAATGCAAAATCTAATTATTTCTTAAATTATTTCAGGAATACTGTGCCTGGAAGCTCATTCCAGATGTTGATTATTTCTGAGTAAAGTATAATTCCCAATATCAGTCCTAAAATTGTCTTTTTCAGATCAATTTAAAGTAATATTCTGGAGTAACCTTTTACAGACAATTTACTATTTTCTTTTATATAAGAGGACCCCCTTGAGCACCATCAGTATAAAAAGCCCAAGTTTCACTAATATTTCCTCCTAGCTGAAACACTCTCACTAGAGTGAGCCTCTCACTAGAGGCTCTTCTCTGCAATGTCTCCAGTACTTCAACACCTCCTTAGCTTCTCAGTAACAAGAACATTATGTGGTTTGATTATTACCTCCTCTGATTGTGTTGTATTGTTTTGGCTACGTAGTTCAAAATTCAATTGATGTTGCTAATTGCCACTTTGCATTGTCTGGATGCATTGAGTCTACTAAGACTCCTGGCTGCTTCAATTTTATTTTTAGCTGTTTCAACATTATCCGTAGAACATTTATATTGTTATTATGTGACCCACTCGCAGATTTTGTTTAGCCAAAGTTGTTGTTTCTAAGCTGCCTCCTTTAATTTTTGTATCACTCCAAATTTGAATATAGCGATTTGATTAACTACACAGGTGCCTACAAATTATAGGCATTTCCCTATGGACACATCAGTGCAGCATTGAGGTGCCAGAGGTTCTAATGTCAAGTAAGGCATTAATGGCGTGTATTCCAGAACGATACTGTTTAATTGTAAGTTCTTCGTATTTTTAAACCTTAGCATCCGGCATGGGGAAGTGGTTACAAAATTAAAAGGGTTATGTAGCAATTGATCAGTGTTTGCAATACAAGTTACATCCGCAATATAGCTTAAGAGAAGTTTTCTTTAGCCAGCTTAACTCACAAGTGCTCTCTTCCTGCCTACCAAGTAGCAAGTTCCCAAAGAAGAGCAATAGTAATATTAACAGTTTGCTATTAATATTATAAGAACAGAAGTTAAAGTTGGGTAGCACAGTCGCTAGCACTACAGCCTCACAGTGCCAAGGACATGGCTTCAAATCCAGCCTCAGGCACCTTCTGTGTAGAGTTTGCACATTCTCCCCAGGTCTGTGTGGGTTTCCTCCGAGTGCTCTGGCTTTCTCCCACAATCCAAAGATGTGCAGGTCAGGTGGATTTGCCTTGCTAAATTGCCCGATAGTGTTGGGTGCATTAGACAGAGGAAAATGGGGCTGTGTGGAATACTCTTTGGAGAGTCGACATGGACTTGTTGGGCTGAAGGGCCTGTTTCCACACTGCAGGAGTTCTAATCTTAAAGAAGATAATTCAGGCAACCTGGCTCTAATATTTGCATTCAAGGAACATATTTTTGTATCTTTAAACTTTTAGACAAGTTAAGTTTTTATGGAAAATAAGACTGAACTTCAGAAGGTCAGAGTTTCCACACTGAATAGCAATTTATTGCATTTTGTAAAATATACAGAAGATTTGTTCTAGGCAACTAATTCCAGAGTGGACCCTGATTTATTACATCAGTCAAACATCTCAGATACAACAAAATGGCATATTTCCCCACTCACTTTATATAAATATCATGGTCACAGAACTTCTGACAGGGTTAGGGGTACGTCAACCAAATGGATGAAAATGATGAACAATATGATACTGGGGAGAGGAAGGTGATGAGGTTTAGTAACGTTGGTTGGGTCACTGGGAGCTTCAGATCAGCAAGAGTGATTGCCTCGAATTTTGACATATAGGGGACAGCACCTTTGGTATATGATTTACAGCAGTACTTTCACAAGGTGTTTGGAATAGAGAGATAATGGAATGTTGATGACAAAGGGTTGAACAGGTTTGCCTTGAGCAGGGATACATAATTAAGCAGGAGATGAAAGGTTTGTTTCCTAAGAGTGGGAAAAGTTTTGGTGTTAAGCTCTCAGAAACCTTCAATGGGTTGGCTTTCCTGACTTTGATGGCTACAAACTTGTTTTATATTTATTAGTATGTCATGAATACCTGTTCAAACACCAATCCACCAGAATCATGTTCACAGGAGCCATTTTTCAATCTGGAAACTGGTGTGTTATAAAACCCAACATTATAAACCATTCATGTACCTAGTGTTAATAAACTTGCCCGGCTTCATTACCTAAAATTAAGTCCAGTGTCACCCCTTCTCTTATAGGGCCTTTTAAGTATTGATTTAAAAGCTCTCCTGGATACATTTTAAGAATTCTACTATCTTTAAACCTTTCACACTATAACAACTTCAGTTAATGTTGCAGAAGTTGACATCCTCTCCTATATTTACACTTCTCTGAAATGTGCCTGCTTATCACCTCTTCTATTTCTCTTGGACTGTTGGAAGGCCTATAGTACATTCCCAGCAATGTGATTGCTCCTCATTTTGGTTTTTAAGTTCTACCCAAATAGCTTCACTCATAAAGCCTCAGGTTTCTGAGGAAGTTCCTTAAAAGTGGAATTGTAGGTAGACTGGGTGGTGAAGAAAGCACTTAACACAGTTGCCTTTGTTGGTCAGAACATTTAAAATAGGAGTTGGGACGTCATGTTGCAGCTGTACAGGACATTGGTGATGCCACTTTTAGAATAGTGCATACAATTCTGACAGCCCTTCTATGGGAAGGATGGTGTTAAACTTGAGACGATGCAGAAGAGATTTACAAAGATGTTGTTGGGACTGGAAGGTTTGAGTTATAGGGAGACGTTGAATAGACTGGGGCTGTTTTCCCTGGAGCATTGGAGGCTGAGGGGTGACCTTCTAGAAGTTTATAAAATCATGAAGGTTATGGTTAGGATAAGATCTGTTTTGTCAGGTGGGACCATGAAAAAAAACAGACAATTGATCTTCTTAACATGTACTTCCTTTGCCTGGGCCACTCAAGAGCAATGTTACTGTACTTGCCAGACAGAGTCTCCACAATAGAGTTTGCTGCATCCTGCACTTGCTCAGTCACTGGTGAGATTTTAGAAGAAGGGGAATGAACCAGGAACATGTCACCTCAGACAAAGAAGAAATGGAGCCTGATGGAGACATTACAGAAGCTGGCACTTATGCACTGAGGTCTGCAAAAATCCAATAGCAGCTCAAATTGAGAACGTGTGACATTCCTTGACTATTTAACACTCAGAAAGAAGCCAATTGTAATGCATACGAGTGCCAGCTTTAAAAGAAAACCACTTGATGAAGGAGCAGCGCTCCAAAAGCTAGTACTTCCAAATAAACCTGTTGGAGTATAACCTGGTGTTGTGTGATTTTTAGCTTTAAAATGGAATGCTTATTAAGAGAAAGTAATCCTTTACTTTGCTCTGCTGGTCAAATATTGCACATCTCTTTGTTTCCTCTGCATGAATGAATTCATGCTCAATTTGTTTGACAGAGCATGAGGGCACAGTTATGTGGGGTTACATGAGTGTGGCATTTTTATATCGCAGAGATTTATAGGGGTTACACCAAGGTGAATGACCATGAAATACAACCATCTCACTTCCATTCACACATCCCAGAGGATTTCCACCTTCCAGAAGTGATATTTGAACGAGAACCTTAGTGTTCCATAGCATTCTGCACCTGAATCACATGTATGCATTTGAGTTTCTCATGTTTTTCTCAAGAGAAAATGCAAACGGTTTGACATTATTACATTTGGAGAGAGAACATAGGAACATATTTAAAGACTTGTGCATTTAACTACAATAGTTTGGAAAGGTTGGCACCTATGTACTTAAAGTGGCTTCGGTGTTCTTTCATCTTCCTTTTCCTCACATTATCTTTGGGTGATACCTCAGCATCTCGAGCTGAGATGTTTAAAGGCTGATATCAGCTTTGCCACTTTGCCATAGATGAGTGTGATGGATATCCTCTGGTAGATCAGGGCCTAGAGGCCTCTGGTCTGCTGGGACAGATGGAAACCTCTCCTGCACAAGTCAATGTGCAATTTCCTCAGCCTGAGCTGAAGGAAGCATTTGAGTCATAGAGTCATGAGATGTACAGCATGGAAACAGACCCTTCATTCCAACCCGTCTATGCTGACCAGATATCCCAACCCAATCTAGTCCCACCTGCCAGCACCCAGCTGATTTCCCTACAAACCCTTCCTATTCATATACCCATCCAAATGCTTTTTAAATGTTGCAATTGTACCAGTGTCCACCACATCCTCTGGCAGCTCATTCCATACACGTACCACACTCTGTGTGAAAACATAGCCCCTTAGGTATCTTTTGTATCTTTCCTCTCTCACCCTAAACCTATGCCCTCTAGTTTTTGACTCCCCCACCCCAGGGAAAAGATTTTGTCTATTTATCCTATCCATACCCCTCATAATTTTGTAAACCTCTATAAGGTCACCCCTCAGCCTCCAATGCTCCAGGGAAAACAGCCTCAGCCTGTTCAGCCTCTCCTTATAGCTCAGATCCTCCAACCCTGGCAACATCCTTGTAAATCTTTTCTGAACCCTTTCAGGTTTCACAACATCTTTCCGACAGGAAGGAGACCAGAATTGCACGCAATATTCCAACAGTGGCCTAATCAATGACCTGTACAGCCACAACATGACCTCCCAACACCTGTACTCAATACTCTGACCAATAAAGGAAAGCATACCAAATGCCTTCTTCACTATCCCATCTACCTGCGACTCCACTTTCAAGGAGCTATGAACTTGAGTCCCTGGTAGAGAGGAAAGAGAGTAGCAATGTTTCTCTGGATGCCTGTCTGTCATTTCTCCTCCTTGTCAGTGTGTATTCTTTGACAAGACTGGGCACCTGGAGTGAGATCAAGATCATTCAGTCATCTCTTTTTGTCCCATTGAATGAATGTCCCCATGGAATGGATAATGGAGTGAAGGTCCAAGCAGTTTGTCTGGAAGTTACTGACTGTTTTGCTGGATCTGGCAGTCCACAGCAGCTGCCATCCAGTCCATGGAGGCAGACATGCACTCACATGCTGGAGCTATGGTATCAGATACAACATGATGAGACTTATTTGCTCATTGTTCCAGCACCTTCATGGTTCTGACACCTCTGCTAGATGTTCCCCTATTTGTCTTTGTATCTCCATTAGCTCATGATTAGCAAAGTGCATAGGTTCATCATCTGCAGGACCTTGATCTCCAGTAGTCCACCCTGTGAGAGTCAGAGACCTCAGCTATTTCTTCCATCTCTAACTTCAGGCCTTGTCAGTGCTGTGTTCTCCAGACGTTGACTCCAAGTCGGGTCTAGATACATTACGTTTTGAGGTAGAGGTCCCTGCACTAGTGGAGGGTGGGCAGAATGTCTAGATGGTACTTTTACTGAGGGTCCTAGTTGTTCTTCCACAGTGGTGTTTGTATGGAACTGGGATAGAAGAGTCTGGGAGGAATAAAGCTGTTCCTCATAGTGAGTTTTGAGAAGATTTGTAGCCCAGGTTGAGATCAACAAACACATTGAGTTAGACCCCATCTATCACCCCCTGAGAAAAGGAACAGGAAGTGACTTCACCACAGAAAATAACATGACCACAGGAAATGACATCACCAACCCAAACATATAAATAGAAAGCAGGAATTTTCAGCATTGCTTCACATGAGGCCCACTGAAGATGTTACCTTGAACGTCTGGAAATGAACCGCGAAGCTCAGTGAGCAAACTTACATCCAAAGCTGTTCCTCATCTTTCACAGCTCTGTAACTGGGATCCTGAAGCTGGAGAGAGCAACAGAAAGCTATGTTTGTGTTGCAAGATGCCACCTTAACCAAAGGTAAAACTTCGGTACACAATGTGCAGATATGAGAAGATACTTGGAGGATTTTTGATTAAATGGCAAGACAAATCTAATTCCATACAGGCAGGCAGCCTGCTCCTTGAATGTGGTGAAGATCCAGAGATCAGGCTCACTGGCCCCTTTTTTTGGCACACTCTGCCTGGTTGTGTGCATCTTCTCCCATTGAAGGCTTGAGGCATTTAAAGACATTACCATGGGCACATCAATAATTTGCCTGCTTTAATAAGTACAGTGCAGATGAGAATCTGTAAAGCTGCAATTTTTCTATGAGTGCTCAGTGGTTTGCCAGAATTTATAATTGAGATGGTTCTGAGTGAAGGGTGGCAGGATATGGTGAAAGAACTGGAATTGCTGGATTTCAAGTTAGTATCATAAGATGTGTGCAAATTATATTAATCAGATGTGTTGATGCAGAAGCCACCTTCTGTGGTAGCGTCCTTGTCCCATTCAAGTCTTTGGTGACAAGCCATGTAATGTGTAGTATCACCTCATTGTGATGAAGGTCATTGAGCTGGTGGTGTGGGTGTTATGGGTGCCTTCATGTTTGAAATTAAATGAGACCAAATGCATGATCACTGTGCTATTCTGAGTACAATCTAGGTAGGTGCAATGGACATTGATTAAACATGAGGTAAATGACAAAGGCACCTGTGCTCTGAGAGACAGTCCTGCACAGAGACACACTTACTATTGTAGGACACAACTGGAGGGGGCTGAGGGTTTAGTCAACACAGGCATACTGCATTCATCCTCTGTGGCACTGTCATGCCTCCAAGTCGATTTTGCTCTGATTGCCCTAGCCACCCCCATCCACACTGCCTTCAAGAGGCAGGATGGCCTCTTGATGCTATTGCTTAGCATCCCTTTGCTCATACCTGCCTCACAGGAGCAAATCTAGAGGGTGCTCACTAAATTTCATGGTTAACCTCTGCTTCTTCGCTCCTGTCCAGGATTAGGTGGTGGTTAGGATGCAAGGTCCTCCACTTATCCTGGGCTTCAAAGAGTGCGGTTCTCTCCTATTAATATGGTTTCCTGTCAATACAATTAGGAATTTTAAGCATACATACATGTGCGATGAGCATTAAAAATCATTATCGCACAAGAAAATATGACTTGCCCCTCTCACCTTACCAGCCTGCCATAACACTTACCCCGGAGCAGAAAATTCCACCCTGGTTGTGAGATGATTAGGAGGAGAATGATAGGGAATAATAACACTGAGGGGGTCAGGTTACTGCTGGGAAGAACAGAGTAGCTGTGTTTGTGGATGTGACTTGCAAGAGGTTGTATATTCAAGCATCATAAGCATTTTAAGTCAGTGAAAACACATTCCAAGGCAGTGCAGTATAATAAACAAAACACCTGAATACAGGTCAACACTGGGAAAGAAGTGGCAAACTATTGCAAGAAAATGAGAGATGATAGTTTCAGGAGAGGCAAAAATCAGCAGCTTTGTTTTTATAAGTGGATAGGAGGGAAAGTAAAAGAGAACAAATGCTGTAAATCTACATTAGCTCCCCCTCCCACCTGCGAAGTTTCAGAAGAGAATTTCCCAATAGAGTGCTGAGAAATCTGTCAGTTAAAAGTGTGCACCCTGTTTATGTAATAATTGCCAGCTTCAGTTGGTAATTACAGCATAAGCAAGGCTTTAACTAACAGACGCCCCCAGCTCTGTGCTGGAAAAAGCCACAAGGGAGTCCTGCCCTGGAGGTACAAGAAACCACAATCTCTGTTATGAGCATGAATGACCGGAGTTTGCATTGTTTAAGCACTTTTGTTGTAGGAGTAAATTCACATAATGTTGAAACAACAACTGAAAGCGTATATCCAGCCATTCTTAGGAATATGGTTTTTACACTGTTGAGCCAGTAGGAAAGGATCAGTCAAATGATGTTGAATGGCATTATGTAACATGGAACCACACAGTGCAAGAAAAGCAGATTTCCCCCTGGCCCCAAGGACTATGGGTAACCTGAAGTGCGTAAAACGTAATGCGCTCACAAGACCATGTCCCATTCTTTGGTATTTGTTTATCAGGACACAGGGAAGTTTCTGTCTCTTGATGAACTCCTGCTATAGTTACATTGAATATGTAGAGTCATAGAGATGTACAGCATAGAGACAGACCCTTCGATCCAACCCGGCCATGCCGACCAGTCCCACCTGCCAGCACCCGGCCTATATCCCTCCAAACCCTTCCTATTCATATACCCATCCAAATGCCTCTAAAATGTTGCAATTGTACTAGCCTCCACCACATCTTCTGGCAGCTCATTCCATGCACGTACCACCCTCTGCGTGAAAAAGTTGCCCCTTAGGTCCCTTTTATATCTTTCCCCTCTCACCCTAAACCTATGCCCTCTAGTTCTGGACTCCACGACCCCAGGGAAAAGACTTTGCCTATTTATCCTATCCATGCCCCTCATAATTTTGTAAACCTCTATAAGGTCACCCCTCAGCCTCCGACGCTCCAGGGAAAACAGCCCCAGCCTGTTGAGTCTCTCCTTGTAGCTCAGATCCTCCAACCTTGGCAACATCCTTGTAAATCTTTTCTGAACCCTTTCAAGTTTCACAACATCTTTCCGATAGGAAGGAGACCAGAATTGCACACAATATTCCAACAGTGGCCCAACCAATGTCCTGTACAGCCGCAACATGACCTCCCAACTCCTGTACTCAATACTCTGACCAATAAAGGAAAGCATACCAAACGCCTTCCTCACTATCCTATCTACCTGTGACTCCACTTTCAAGGAGCTATGAACCTGCACTCCAAGGTCTTTTTGTTCAGCAACGCTCCCTAGGACCTTACCATTAAGTGTATAAGTCATGCTAAGATTTGCTTTCCCAAAATGCAGCACCTCGCATTTATCTGAATTAAACTCCATCTGCCACTTCTCAGCCCATTGGCCCATCTGGTCCAGATCCTGTTGTAACCTGAGGTAATCTTCTTTGCTGTCCACTACACCTCCAATTTTGGTGTCATCTGCAAACTTGCTAACTGTACCTCTTATGCTCGCATCCAAATCATTTATGTAAATGCCAAAAAGTAGAGGGCCCAGCACCGATCCTTGTGGCACTCCACTGGTCACAGGCTCCAGTCTGAAAAACAACCCTCCACCAGCACCCTCTGTCTTCTACCTTTGTAGTGAAATAGTCATTGATTATTGGGAGAAAATGTATGTGTTTAAAATTCTGCAATTATTTCAAATTTATGAATTCCTATGTTCATGGTAATAATAAAAAAAACTCCCTGTGTTCACCTTTCAGGCTGTAATTACCCATTCCAATAGTTGTGCTGTAACATTTCTAGCAGAAGGACAATATATTTACAACATGACAAGTTTACAGAGGCAGTTTCCATTGCAATTGTGGACAGAGGAATTTATGATCGAGAAGTTGCAAGGAAGTTCACACTTACATAAAATATATAATAGATTATTAATTCATCTCTCCTGATGTTAAATGCAGTAAACTGGAGAACATGATTTGTCCGTTTTAGCTCAGACTAGCAATCCAGTTTCGGAATCAGAAAGTTATTAGTCCCACTTCAGATGGCAGGCCCAAGATTCCGCGGCATCTTGTCATCCACAAAATCCTCAACCAAGCTAAAAGGTCAGTCGGAAGCCTACCCAAAGACTGGCTTTGCCACACCCTGTTTATGCTCAGATAAGGATGTCCTTCCCCATCTGGGCAGGACGTCCCCGCATAGAAAACTGCTGGCTAATCAAATTGGCTGGTAGCTCTGGAGTTGCAGTCACACTGGATTAGTGGTGGCCACTGCAGGGACTTTAGTCAACAAGGGAAGATTCAGGAAAGTGAATTTAAAGCAAGTTTGGGTATGAACACCATCTGGGTGGCAGGTACCAACAAGGTGGTTGAGGGGGGCAGGCTTGAGACATGGGAATGTCATGGGGGTATATGTCGCCATTGGGCAGGGGGGTCCCACCCAGAGGAGGTCACTACCCTCTCTCTTTCTTGCCCAAAACCAGTCTGTTCAATTTGAACTGTCATTCATTGACTGCTTACGGATTTTAATAGGTCTAAGGGAAAGCTAGTTGTCCAATTCCCTCACTGTTTCCAATAAAATGGGGATGGGTTGAGAAGTGAAAAGGCAGGGGTAGGCTGCATAATGCATTTTATCAGCCTCCACCCATTCCTAAACATGTGGCAGAAGACTGTAAAATCTTGTCTATGGGCACATAATCAAGACTGGTACCTTGCAACAGTACTAGAAGTGTGTTAGACTGTTGGAGCTGCTGCCTTTTGGAAGAGGTGTTAATTTGATACGTCATTTGCTTAAAAGATTCCAAAGCACTATCTATAAAAGAGTGGGAGAGTTTTCCCCAGTACCCCAACGATATTTATTCCTCAGCCAATATTACAATCAGATTGTCTGATCAGATTATCTCATTGCTGTGTGTGAGAATTTTCCATGTCCAAATTGGCTTTTACACTTGTTACATTATAACAGAGACTACACATCAAAGTATTTCATTGATTGCAAAGTGCTTTGGAATGTTCTAAGGTCATGAAAGGCAATGATAAATACAAGTTCTTTTCATCTTTTACCCCTGCCTGTTTCTTTGTTTCAAATCTTCTTTTTCAGTCTCCCCCTTTTGTTGTGCTTCTCCTTCTCGCTGCTTCTGCTTCTCTTAAGATATTAGTCTTGGCTCAGTGATAACCTCCTTGTCTCTAAATCGAAACACAAGACTCGCTCCAGAAACCTGAGCAAATGATTATATTTCAGTGCATTACTGAAAGAGAGTGTTGCAATGCTGGAGGTGTTGGAAACAAAACTGAGCTCAATACACATTGTTTTGGAACCAACATGATATCAAATGCATGCTTCACGTTTCTGTTATGAACAGCATCAAATGTCAAATTGGTAAAGATATTAGGATGTACACGACTAACAGCTGCTAGGAGTGGAGTAGGCATATTATGCTGCCAATCAACATGCAGCACTGACTTGATACCACATTGCCATTTTGGTGCTCAATACTCCAACAAGTACTCCTGCTTAATTAACCTCTCAAAGCTGCAGGAGGTTAGCTCCAACTCCATCATTTAGAAGGATCATCATCCATTTTCAGGTGTTTTTCTGGTTTACTTCTTATAGCTGTTGGTGCAATTTTACAATTGTTTGCTGCTTTCAAGTCTTAGAATAGAATAGAATATCCTTTAGTGTCACGTGTACTTAAGTACAGAAGTAAAGGAATACAGTGAAAAGTTTACAATGTTGCCTCTTATTAAATCTACTGGGGATAGTGTGGCAGGTGCTAAACGATATTGTCCTAAATTCAAGGTTTCTCGAGAACTGAGATACTAACAGATATTATTGTACTAGAAAGCCTTTATTTTGGAATATAGCATGACTTGGACAAAGAGCAGAGAGCACATAGAGCAGAACAAACTGCTTGAAGAGTGAAAAGCAAAAGGAAAACAGAGGGAGCTGGTAACACTGACACCCCTTGTTTTACGGGGTGTCTGCAAAGAACAATTTCTTTGAAGAAATAACTGTAACCCAGATTTTCCATTCACCAAAGGTGTCACACATTGTCCGCCATTGACAATCTCTCACCTGTAATGACTGGAGTTGTCACAATGCAAACAACAAAACCACTTAAAAATTTTCCAAACCAATTACATAAATGTTATCATGCCATTTCCATACAAACTAATCAATTCTTTGTATTCACTTAATGCCTATCCTCTATGTCCCAGTGTTTCTACACAAGCTATCCCAGTGGCTGATGCATGGCTGTTGAAAGGACTTTGAGTCCACCAGACTGCAGATGGTCTTGTAAGAGTACGTTGAGCAACTTGAGACCTGAAAAACCAAATATCACACCACTCCGTCTTGTCATGGTCAGCAGCAATTTCAACTGCAGGTTGACTGACAAGGAACAGTAAGGACACTGCTGGAGTACAGACTTAGTACACATGACAAAATATTGTCTTCCTAGAGAGAGGACAGCTGGTTCATTTTCCATAGGGTCATTGCCAACTCCCCCAGGAGGTGCCTCAGCAATCCAAATAGGCTGTTTATTACAAATATTTGGATCACCATGGAATTCTCAAAGCTGCTTCAAACCAGCAAATTAGCTATGAAGATTTATCTCCCTCCCACTCCGTCCCTTTGTCCTGTTACCTCTGGTGGTTACCAAAAATCTATCTTTAACCGCCTCCTATTTCTCATCAACATAATCCGAACACACCAATGTCAGATTGCATACTGACGGTACCCAGCTCTAATGGAGCTCCATTTATTCCTCCATTGTCTTCAAACTGTTGTATACTTTTCTAACAACCTGTACTTGATGTACAAAGTTTAATTTTCGACTAAATATAAAGAACATCAAAGTTACGATTTTTCATCATTACCATAAATTCCATCCCCTGATGACTGACACCAACACATTCTGTGGTATCCACGTGAAGCTGGACCAGACTTTTCTCAAGCTTGATGTCATATTTGATGCAGAGATGAGTTCTAGCAGTATATTTGCAACATCTATAAAATCACCTTTATAATGTCACCCAATGCCATCCCAGCCTTAGCTCATCCACTGCTGAAACCTTTACTTATGACTTGGTTACCTCCAGAACTGATTATTTCAATGCCTGCCTGACTGACCTCCCGTAGTCCACCCCATAAAAACCAAATGTCATTCAAAACTCTGCAGACCACTTCCTAATTTGGACAAAGCCCTATTTACTCATCATTTCTGTGTTCGGGTCCTATCTTGGCTCCAAATTTTGCATGCCTTTCATTTTCAAATTCCTCAAAAGCTTTGGCCACTCAATCAGTTTAATCTCATTCACCTCTGCCACTTGTGTTCTCTGTTCTCATCTACCTGTTCTCTGCTAATTCCAACCTATTGATCCTCCCTTATTTTAATAGCTTCACCATCGGCATCTACGCTTTCAATTGTCAAAACTCAGAGTTTTGGAATTTTTTTCAGAACCTCTCTTTGCCTCTGCTCCTTTAAGATGTCCTTAAAACTTGCTGCTTTGACTGAGCCTTTCGTCATCTGCCTCGCTGTCTTGTGTAGTTCGATGTCAAATTTAGTTTGATACAGTTTCTAAGAAGCGCTTTGGAACTTTATGGTAAATTAAAAGTGCTACAAAAATACAAGCTGTTGTTGTGTGAACACTGATGTCTGCAACCATGATGCCACCAATTTGAGTTTGCATGGCAACATGCTTATCATTCATAAACTCAGCCTGCGCTTTCTGAACTCAGTGCTGAGTTTTGGTGGAAACTGTTTTTACTGCAGTGGAAGTTGAAACATTGATCATTTGATGCTGTGGCATAACTGGGTGCACAAAAATAATAATGGAGTTTGGTTTGCACTTCCAGGCTAGAAAAGATGGCCACTTAGCCCTGTGCTTGCACAAGAATATTAAGTATAAATCGTTATTGGTAGCTGAGTGATTGGGAATCTGGTGAATTGAGCAATGTTGAGGTTACAGGTGCACTTGAACGTACATTTCACTAACCTCGATCATTTGTGTGAGATCACTAAATGTCCTAGGAATTTGCAACCCTAGCTGAAGTGAACACCCAATGAACTTTGCTCTTAGTTTTGGATGCACGCAGCAATTGTTCAGTTGGCATGTTACCTACCTTTTAATCAATAGGCATGGGTTAATTGTACACAGCAATTCCCTATCCATTTTCAGGCTGTCCAATCGAGTTTCCATTATCTGTAGGATGAGCCCAAATGAAAAAAATTCTTGCCTACATTTTGAGGTGGGCATTTTTTTAGCTTCTCAGTTATAATTGGCAGCTACAGAACATATACCACCTGTCATGCCTGTTACACAGGGGATGCATTCTTACATATGATCAAGAGCAATTTTGAATTGAGTTCGATCAAACATAAAGTACATTTCAAATGGAGTACTCTATTCCCCCATTCAAAAATTTACAAGTAAATACCTTTATACACATATTTTCAATTAGGTCACAGTTTCTATCATTGCAACCTACAAGATATTCAAAAATTATCAGAGCATATGTTGAAGTGTAAGCGAGGCAACTTCAGCTTTATGTCTGCCATGAGACAAAAGGTCCCACATTGTCACAGGTGCTTGGCCTAGCAACAAATCTCTCAGCCAGAACAGGTAGCGTATACATTATCTCAACAATTTCAACCAACCCGACCTTCTGGTTATAAAACAGCAGTCCGAGTACTAGCTGAACAAACCCTTCTTCAAACATCACAGGCTGTGACTCCATTAGACAAAAACATTATTATTTAAAACCCATTGAAAACGTATTGATTTTTGTTGGTTCAGATGGTTCATTTTTACTTTATAAATGACTTCTATGAAGGATTTAATTAATTTGCCTCAGATGTTTTGAATAGTTCAAATAATTTGTATCTGTTTAATTAAAGAAATGAATGACACACAAATAAAATACCTCTGAAAATTCACATTCTGTCAAAAAAACATGAAGATTTTTTTTTAACCAACGGCCACTGACCTAGATTTCCATTGTTAAGTATAAATCTAAGTGAAGGAGTAACTTTCTGCTGGACAAACTAAGCGGATTTGCACTTCAGAAAAGCAGAACTTGAATTTCAAAGAGAAAGGAAAAATAATATAACTCAAATTTCACTGAAGTCAAACAAGCCATCTGGGAAACAAGATAAACATCAATCGACTTGCATGTCTGAGATATCACTGCAGTGCCACTTATGGCTCTACAGTCTCACAAAAAGCTCCTTTCACTCAGGGAAAAAAAAGCAGCATCATAAGTTGTTTATGTTTAAAGTCTGAAACAGATGATTTTAGTTAATGTTAAAACTGGTGACAATGTTAATTGTTTTTACTTTTGGCTAAAGCATGTAAACCCCACATTGCTTCTTGAAATTGTATCTATAGACTATGTGCAGTAAGGAAACAATGAAACCTTCAATCAGCCACACCCTTTTTGTATTAATTGCAAAAGAGCAGCAGCTCTTTTCCACTGGCGCCCCTGCAATAATGCGTTGCTGCTAAATCGTTTTGTGGTTTTAATGCTGTGATTTAAAAAGCATTCCATTATTCTGATGTTTGCACATGATCTGCCAACCACTGGTAACATGTTCAAGCTTTTGTACACATAAAATATGGGAAAAAACAAAAAAATGTTAAAAATGATGACATCATTCCAAATGAGTAAGTTCTTAGAAATGCACCCTGAGGGGTTTTATTTCCTTACTCCAGAGCAACATAACACCATCCGGCTGATGTGCCGTTCTCTTGCTTTTGGAATGAAGCCATCTTTGTGAACGCCTGGTTCATGCAAGTTAATCAATTTGAGGTTTAGTTACACTGCTGAGGCTGGCATTCTGTATATTGGTAGAAAGTAATTCTAACTTGTAAAACATATTAGCCATATAGTGGTTACCTTCAAACATTAAACATATTATGTCACCATACTACCTGATTTAAAAAAAACTTAACATCTTAGAAACATATTCTTCAGCAGTTGATTTATTATGTGGAACTCTAATGTAGCCCATGTACAGATGCTGGTAGCTGCACTTTTCAAATGGTTTACACAAGGGATCTTTAGCACTCAGTGGTATCACAGCAACCAATGCAGCCCAAAGAAAACATTTGATTTTTTTTTAAACAGAGCATTACACATTACACTGTGGCAGGATTTTTCTGACCCGTTATGGCAAAACAGTTTAATGTCCAATATTTGGAAGATGAAATGCATGTAAAGTATGTTACATATAAGGCTTCAGAGTAAACAGGAGCACCAGATGTTCTTTGATGTTAATAATGGCATTTATTATTAATATTAATTAGACTGCATTCAGAAATACATTTGGGCCATTTCCAAGTCAATTAACCAAAACGGCATTCGGGAGATAGTCTGGGCGACATTTTAAGGCAGGTGTTCTGCAGTCCCTAAAAAGACAATTTTGGAGATTTAGAAATTGCAGTCATTGCTAACGGTACAGTTTGGTTAGTTAAGTGTTATCTCTGCACCCACAAATATAAACATTTATTCATATTTTATGCGTAAGATGATTAAATCTTCTTTGTTTTATATTTTCAGTAGAGGCAGTACCATACACTGGCACATTAACAAGCTGTACAATTATTTATCAACAACATGCTTTGGATGGTATATTTATGCTACAGTGCACTTTTCACTGCTGAAAATTAATGAACATGCCTCTCACACAACACACAAGCACCTGAGCTGCCAGAAAGATAATCCAAATTCATTTTTAATACTATACGCTTGGGTGACATCATTTTACTTCTGATTTTAAACAACCTGGTTTTAAGCCATTGATCACAGAAACTGGTATTGATAAATTACAAAAAAAGTCTTTTTCACAGGTGTTTTCAACATGTTCCTTCGACAAAAATGTCTATTTTGAAACTAAATTTGTATCTGCCAAGGTCATTCAGATATTGTTTTCTTTAAAAATTCATTCTTTGTTTGGGAGGCTTAACATTTTCAGAATGCATTCTAATTATCCCAGAGTGAAATGATACATAAAAGCCCTCTTCTGATAGACAATTCATCGATTTCTCCTGTCAGTTCTTCCAATATTTGCAGAGCTGCAGGGAAGAAACTAAGTAACTGATGATAATAGAACAAGCATACTGAAATAATCGTCAGGTTTCTAGTAAATTTACAGCCAATATGCTTCCATATAAGGACAAAAAGGAATGTTTAGTTGCATTAAAATCATTGTGGACAATATAAGTAACTAAAACTGGGAGCAAGTCATGATCTATTGGGACTTAGTTAGCATGGTATTTTTGATCATTCTTTCTTCAATGATTCAAACCTTCCCTATTGAGTGAACATATAAATTAATGATCTCAAATAATCTTTGGAATTGATAAGTAGGATAAATTTTGTCAGTATGCTTTGTTTTAACAAACAAACACAAACAGAGATACTAAGTATCTCCAATTTAATGGTCTTAAGTCTGAGAAGAACAAGATGGGTAAAGCAGAGTGTAGAAATGATCCAAAAAGAGCAGGTATCACTCCTGGTGCTAAGTAGTACCAGTAACCCTCACAAAAAGAAATGATCCATTATAAAAATTCACAAAGTTGACTACTTAATTTGACAGCAAAAACCTACCTGCAATATGGTAAATGTTTCCTCGTACCCAATCATCAATTTTAATTGAACATTTAACCAATTTTTAAATACCTCAATTAAACCAATTTCAATGAGTGAAGATCTAGCTCATACAAATCCTTTACTTCTGCTGTAACAACTCTTTAACTCTAAGTAACACAAGCACATTTACTAACAGTAAATCTTTCTAGAAATGGAAACCCATTTATACTCCAGTGCAGTGTTTTGAATTTTGCATTCAATCTTTCCATAACTGTGTAAAAACACTGCCCAGGAAAAGTGGAACACAAGCTTATGCCCATGATTCCTTACACATTCAGTGCCCAATGAAAGATAGGTTGCTTAGGAGAACCATCAACCAGAAGCTGGAACCTTTGTAAGGTGGAATAAAAATGAATAATGGGTTAGGATGCATTGGCCAAATACTTTCTTATAACAGGATGGAAAGGTTTAGGAGAAGGTGGCTTTGCTATTTCCATCCTGTTGTGACTGTACCAGAAAAGAAAATATTTTCTACATTAAAAATAATCTGTTGGTTCCTGAAAATGTGACATTTACACCAAATTTGAGATATAGAATTCTAGATTCACAAATATAGGTAAATGAAATGAAAACAAAAAGGTGTGTGTTTCTTACAGAAAGCAAACATGACACATAATTTCGCACACTGACATGTCTAGCTTTCATTCAACCTTACTGTATTACTTTAGCCAATGCAATGAATTACTTAATTATGAACTTCTTGTGTCAGTGTTACCACATTTTCCTCAACATCAATTAATTATTGACATGCCACACAAAAAATGTGTCTTTTGATAGGAGCTGTATAAAACTGTCCCAAACTGCTGGGGTCCAGATTGTTAATTCCTTAGTAGAAACAAACCTTTTGCACCGTTGAAGAGAGGAAAAGGTGAATACGACAACCCAATATTCAAAATACATCTCTCTTCAGAACATCATGGGATTCATTTTGGTCTCCCAGTGGCAGATGTGAGTAACAGCTGTCCAGAGAAGTTAGCTGGGGATCCACCCTCTGATATCCTGATCCATTAATTTTTGGGTTATCCTCTAATATACATGCTTCAGGCAAGTCACCAGTGAGAAGTGCATTTTCTATAATAATCTCACCAATTCTGAGACAAGGAAATGGAAATACCTCAGAGTTCTTGAGGCCCTGCAGCAAATTAAAAGGGGCAATCCATTTTTGTGGCCAGGGCAAGCTTCAGAAGCAGTCTGGAGGTAAGAAGAGTTGCAACAGGCTCCAGGGTTTGCAAATTCACCTGTGGAGATGCTGATTAAAATCAAAGGTGCCCAAGAGATCAGAATTGAATGAGGGCAGATGTTTTGGAGGATTGTGAATTCAGAGGAGATTATAGAGAAAGGCATCAAGGGATTGGAAGAGAAGTATGAGAATCATAAAGCAAAGAAGTTGCTTGCTTGGGAGCAAATGAGTCATTGAGAAGTCAATGTACGTGAATGAGAACTGCAGTGATAGGGTAACAGGACTTGGTACCAGGTAAGATGCAGGCCACAAAGCTCTGGGTGACCTCAAGTTTTATAGAGGTTAGAACATGGGAGATCATCAAGGTCTTTTCTGAGTTAGTCAAGTCTAGATATGACAAAGACATTAATGAATCCTTTAGCAACAGATGAAGTTGGGTAATGTTACAGAGTCAGAAATAGATGATTTTGGACATGATCCTTCTTTACATTTGATATTATTTCTTCACAGTTCTGTAGATTCTCAGCACTGTTGTATATGGGTTTGAAAGGGTTGGAAAGGGATTGAAAACATTAATACTTTATAGAGTGCAATAAAACCACGTGTTGTGATAGTGGACTTGGTCAGATTAAAGAGGAGTCTGTAAGAGATAGACCTGAGGCTTTTGTGTTTCTAACTGTCTCTGTGATAAAGTAGGCTATGGGGTGTAGGTTTGCTGGCTGAGCTGTAGGTTTGATATCCAAACGTTTCATTACCTGGCTAGGTAACATCATCAGTGGCGAAGTGAAGCAAAGCTGTTGTCTCCTGCTTTCTATTTATATGTTTGTCCTGGATGGGGTTCCTGGGGTTTGTGGTGATGTCATTTTCTGAGGGGTTGATAGATGGTATCTAGATCTATGTGTTTGTTTATGGCGTTGTGGTTGGAGTGCCGGGCCTCTAGGAATTCTCTGGCATGTCTTTGCTTAGCCTATCCCAGGATAGATGTGTTGTCCCAATCGAAAAGGTGTTTTTTTTCATCCGTGTGTAGGGCTACGAGGGAGAGAGGGTCGTGTCTTTTTGTGGCTAGCTGGTGTTCATGTATTCTGGTGGCTAACTTTCTTCCTGTTTGTCCTATGTAGTGTTTGTGGCAGTCTTTGCATAGAATTTTGTAGACGACGTTGGTTTTGTCCATGGGTTGAACTGGGTCTTTTAAATTTGTTAGTTTTTGTTTGAGAGTGTTGGTGGGTTTGTGTGCTACTAGGATTCTGAGGGGTTTTAGTAGTCTGGATGTCATTTCTGAAACTTCTTTGATGTATGGTAAGGTGATTAGGGTTTCTGGCTGTGTAGGCTATATTAAAAGCTGAGTAATGCAATAAATTGTTCACTCATGTGGACTCTTCTAGTTGGACCAGATATGTGGTCATTTCAATTCGCTAGATCACTTCAGGCTTAAAGGAATGCACAATTAATTCTTTCTATTGCCACTTGCCAGGACTATGCACAGGTAAGCATAAAAGTTAATTTTGTTTCACATACAACTGCAAATGCTGCTTCTGCCCAATTTTGACAGGATAAGCTGGAACACAATAGCAGAGAGACAACCAGCATTGGAAGAGGTTCTGTCAATGCAAACTGAGAGGGCAACCTGGAGTCCCCACATCGAATTTAATAACATGCCCTCTTCCTTTTCTCTTACACCCTAACTCTGTTAATCATGTATAAATTGACCTCTTTAATATGACAAGTTGATGCAGTGTGAACTAAGCAGATTTCACCAAACATGGCTCTTTCTGTTGGTTCTCTCTCAGCTGCAGGTTTGGTTACTGTTTTCTCCTCATCTTCTGAGGGTTTCCTATAAATTCCTCATCAAGAAGCAACTGCAATGCCAGAGATACAGTGCATAATGTTCAATGGTGAAGTCCTCAAACTACTTCAAGAACAATTCCTGCTGTATCATAACTTCATCTTAGACAGCTGAGGATCTCTTTAAATGGTCCTTGAAATAACTAATTCAAGGTTTTGTGCAATTAATGGTTAGTCGGTAGGAGCAGGAAGTGGCATTAATTCGGGTTTTTTTTAAATGTTGCTCACTCAGGAATATAAGTGTCCAGAGCTAGGTCAGCATTTATTATACATTGTTAAATACCCTGAGTAAGGAACTGGTGAATCACCTTCTTGAACCACGGATGTTTTTCTTGTTAAACCTACACACCACTGTAGCAAGCGGGGCTTGAATCCAGACCTCCTGGCTCAGAAGTAGGGATACTATCACTGTACCACAACAGCTCTCACAATACTGTTCAGAGATCTTTTTGTAAATCAACCTGTCTCGATGTATTATGGCATCTCTGGAGCAGGTGGGACTTGAACCCAGACCTCCTGGCTCAGAGTTGGGATACTGCCAATGTGTCATGAGAACCCCCACAGCAGTTAGGAAGGAAAAATGTGAAATGGCATCACTTGATGACACTTGGAGTTGTATATCACGAAAACAGACCCTTCAGTCCAACTCATCCATGCTAACCAGATATCCTAATTTAACCTAGTCCCATTTACCAGCATTTGGCTCATCTCCCTCTAGAACATTTCTATTCACATACCCATCCAGATGCTTTTTAAATGTTGTAATTGTACCAGCCTCCACCACTTCCTCTGGCAGCTTGTCCCATAGGTACACCATCCTCTGTGTGGAAAGGATGCCCCTTAGGTCCCTTTGAAATCTTTCCCTTGGCTTGACCCTGGTTTGAATTTATACACAAGGCTCCTGTCTACCTTAGATGGGAACTACAGCCTCCAGGAAGTCCTCCCTGCAAAACTACAGACAAGTTTCAAAATCAACCAGAAATGGGTTGGATAGAAAGATATTTTAATTTCCACCAGCCATTGATCCATTTTTATGTGCAATTGTGTTACTAAGACTAGAATGATGACCTACGCATCAAACATGCAGTGCCTCCTCAACAGCTGAGATTAGTTTAAGCTTTATTAATTTGTGGACTCATTGACAGATGGAAATTCTCAGCAAGACATCCCAACTTGTAAAGGTGGAAACCACTGACATCATCACCAGCCTCCAGTCAGCTCTCACTGAGTGACACAGATAAAGCTTGTTGTGAAAATTACAAAGCAGGCTATTCGCATCCTTCTTGTATGTGAGAACAAAGGGAGAAAGTCAGTTATAAGAAACACCTATTACGTTGGAGTTAATGCTTTTATTCCCATCTGCTCAATGTTAGGACTAATTTGGTAAATGTTGTCGGTAATACAAACCAAAAAAAAATCTATTTTGATAAAGCCGTTCTCACAAGAAATTATGCATTTGGAATATGTATGCATAATATCAAAAATTACAAAAGTCAAAATAAAAGGAGCATGATTAAATGTAAAGTTAACGTCAAGAAGAAATCAATGAATTAAGTAAGATGACATTTAATGCAGATGGACACTATCCTGTCCTGTCTGGAATTCTGTTATCATGGTATGTTGTTCTTATCTCCTCTACTGCATCTTCACACATCTGCTGCAGCTCATCATTGACCATCTGGTCGTCCAACAAGGTTGGTATTTCTGTTGTACATCATTTTGCCATTTCCATCTCCAATCATGGAGTCATAGAGTTGTATAGCATGCGAACAGACTCTTTGGTCCAACTCGTCCATGCTGACCAAATATCCTAAATTAATCTAGTCCAATTTGCCAGCACTTGGCTCATATCCCTCTAAACCTTTCCTATTCAAATACCCATCCAGATGCCTTTTATTTGTTGATATTGTATCAGACTCCAGCACTTTCCCTGGCAGCTTATTCCATATGCACATCACTCTCTGCATGAAAAAGTTGCCCCTTATGTCTCTTTTAAATCTTTCTCCTCTCACCTTAAACCTATGCCACCTAGTTTTGGACTCCCATAATCCCAGGGAAAAATAAACCTTGACTATTCACCCTATCTATGTCCCTCATGATTTCATAAATCTCTATAAGGTCACCTCTCAGCCTCTGACAGGGAAAATAGCCTCAGCCTATCTAGCCTCTCCCCATAGCTCAAACCTTCCAACCCTGGCAATGCCCTTGTAAATCTTTTCTGAACCCTGTCAAGTTTCACACCATCATTTCTACAGCAGGGAGACCTGAACTGAACACAGCATTCCAAAAGTGCCTAACCAATGCTCTATATAGCTGAAACATGGCTTCCCAACTCCTATACTCACTGCAGTGACCGATAAAGGAAAGCATACCAAATGCCTCCTTCACTATCCAATCTACCTGTGACCCTACTTTCAAGGAACTATGAACCTGCACTCCAAGGTCTCTTTGTTCAGCAACACTCCCCAGGACCTTACCATTAAGTGTATAAGTCCTGCCATATTTGCCTTTCCAAAATGCAGCACCTCACATTTATCCAAATTAAACTTCAGCTGCTACTCCTGGGCTCATTGGCTCATTGGATCAAATTCCCATTGTACACTGAGGTAACTTTCTTCGTTGTTCACTGCACCTCTAATTTTGGTGTCATCTGCAAACTTCCTAACTATACCTCTGATGTTCACATCCAATTCATTTATATAAATGATGAAAAGCAATGGACCCAAATGGTCCATACGTATACCACTCTCCGCGTGAAATGCCCGAGCTGTCATATTTTCTTTTTTGGGTGCCTGTTTTAGAGATTTTGCTTACTTTTGCAATTTCAAGCATCTGTCAATTTGTCTTACAGTTGTTTTAATACAATTTTAGGCATACACCGTAACATCTGTATTTCAAAGACCTCTTGCTCAGTGGTTAGCACTGTTGCTTCACAGGACCAGGGACCTGGGTTCAATTCCAGCCTTGGGTGTCTATCTGTGTGGAGTATGTGCATTTTCCCAGTGTTTGCATTGGCTTCCTCTGGTGTACAGTATCCTTCCATAGTCCAAAGATGTGCAGGTTAGTTGGATTGGTCATTGAAAATTGCCCCATAGTGTCCAGGGATGTGTAAATTAGGTGGATTAGGTATGGGGATTGCAGGACTACAGGGATAGAGAAGGGTGGGAGGTGGCTCTGGGTGGAATGCTCTTTGGACAGTTCGTATGGACTCAATGGGCTGAATGGTCTTCTCTCATACTGTACAAATTTTATGATTCTATGATTATTTTCTTCCATAGACAATATTTGGCCAGGCTTATGAAGCATATGATACATGAAAAAGTGAAAAAAATGTCTCATTCTACAAGTTTTTTCCTTGTTTTAAGTTCAGAGAGTATGGGCATCATTAGCCAGAATTTGTTGCCCTGCCCCAAATTCCCTTGAGAAATTGGTGAAGAGTCACCTTCTTGAACTGCTCCAGTCTATGTGGTTTAGGTACACCCACCATGATGTTACAAACAGAATTCAATATTTTGACATAGTGATACAGCAATACAATTCCAAGTCAGGATCCTTTTGGGCTTGGAGGAGAACTTGGAGCTAATATTGTCTCATTTGTCTGTTGCCCTTTATCTTTCTAAGTTGAGTTTCATGGTTTGGAAGGAGCTGTGAAAGGAGACTTAGTGAATCTTTGCAGTGCCTCTTGTAGATGACACTTCTGCCACTGTACATTGTGGTGGAATCAGTGAGTGTTGAAGGTGGTAGATGCATGCCAATCAAGCAGCTGCTTTATTCTAACTGGTGTTGAGTTTCTTGAGTAGTGTTGAAGCTGTACTCAGAGACAAGTGGAGATTACACCATCAAACTTCTTATTTGTGCCTTGTAGATGGTGTAATGGCTTTAGGAAGTCAGGAAATGAATTATTCACCACAAAATTCCCAGCTTCTGACTCGCTTTTGTGGCTACATTATTCATATACCTGGTCTAGTTCAGCGTTTGTCAATGGTGACTTCTAGAATATTGATCGTAGGGGATTCAGCGATCCTGATGCCATTGAATGTCAAGGCAACATAGTTAGATTCTCTTGAGTTGGACATTGTTATTGGCTGCTACATGCATGGCTTGTTGTTAACACATCCTTCATCTTCATGAAATTACTTCTTCTCGCTATCTCCATCCATCTCCTGACTTTGACATCGCACCTACCTTTCTTTTTAATTATCAAGTAAAATCAAACACTCACTTGTTCTGTGTGACACCATCCACTTCAGTCTTAAGTCTAGTTTATTCTAATGTATTTTCACTCAATATCACTATCCTTTCTTTGGTGTTTACAGATTCACCCTCAATCCATATTCTAATCTCTTTTTTTTTTAAATAGGAGGCGAATACATTGTGGAGAGGAAATGTGAACAAATGGTAAATTCAAAAAAGAAATTGAAAGAATCAGGGGTTCAGATACCAAAGGGGTTTTTTTTTGAATGCAGGAGAACAAGTTTGATATTGGATCCTTATTTTTATCATTCAAAAGTAAAACTGTAATGTTGAACCTCTTCAAGTTATTTGTTCACTTACACTTAGAATATTGCATTTTATTTTGCATATTCTCTTTTGCAAATCATGTCAGGGCCACGATTGAAGCAATTCACTAAAATGATAGCAGAGATGAAATAGTTTGGACTTGGAAAGGGATTCAAGAGCCTGCCATTCAATTTTAGCAAACAAGTTAAAGAGGAGATCTAATAGTTTTTTTTTAAATCAGAGAATTTTGGCAAGACAAATGAGAGGAGAAATCTGTTTGTACTGATTTGTACTGAGGTAGTAATTAAAGGGTACACTTTTAAGATGGTCAGCAAAAAGAAATGAGTTTTTCCACATAGACCGTTATTAGAATTTGAAATACACTAGCATAAATTGATAAAAATAGAATGCATAAGGGTTTTTAAAATGAAGAAATAGTTAAAATATAACAATTTGTAAAAGGAAATGAAACTAGGTGATGTGCAAAATGGAGTTTCTGTGCTGTAAAATCATTTTATGTGATATTTTAATGTATGGAAAGACAAAGGAACAGGGATTAACTGTCACTAAGTACTGGTCCATTATTTATTTCAAGTACAACTGTAAAATAAATGAAATTATGTAAATTAAGCCATGGCCATGCAACTTTCCATTACCAATTATAAAATCTTATTGTAGATCAACAGATCAGTGCTAAATTAAAGCTTTAGTAGGTAATATTTGTTGGTCACAATAACAGCATCTATCTAACATAGACACAAAGTACAAGTTGAACAGAAGCCAAGTGCCTCTGATTCTGTTAATTAATCTGCCGTTTAGAGTGAAGAAACAGCTGTACAGGTCTCAAGGATGACATGCCAAAGGGACAATGATGTTGGGCTTATGATACTAAGAGCTCTCCAATATAAAGCAATGAGCTTGAAGTTAACTGCAGTGACACAATATACAAAAATACATTCCCGTTCCTCTCTAAAGCTCCTCTCCGATATGTTGTTGCCTCTCAAATCTGTCAAATTCTCTTTCAACTCTATATCTACCCTTCCCAATTGGGTTTAAGGTCCTGCTATTAGTATTAAAACAGTCCTTATAGAAGTCACAAACTCCATCTTAGGTGCTTGATTGTGGCGAATTAACACCATTCATGACTCTTGACCTGTCTGCAGCCTTTGGCACATCATCATCCTTGCTCACTTCCATTATCTAAATGAGTATGAATGCCTTGCCTTGTTCTACTCTTATCTGGCCAGTCACGCACAAATAGCGTCTCCTGTGAGGGTTACTTTTCCCCGCTTCTACACAGCCACTTATGGTACACCTCTAGGGTTTATCTTCAGATCTATATGCTGTCTAAATGCAGATCTATATTCCCATCTATATGCTGTCCCTTGACTACACTGCCTGAAAACACCATCAGATTCATATGTATGCTGTTAACACTCAGCTGTACCTCATTGATACCTCCCTCAAAACCTCCATTGCATTCAATTTTTTTTTAATGTTATCAAAATTTTGTATTCGATAAACAGAATTTCTATCCAATTAAATAATGGGAAGACTTTCTTTAGAAAGGAATGAATATTCATGCCTCTAGAACCCTCCACAAAGTTAACCCATATATTTTGTTGATGAGAGAGTTGTTGGAGTGGCCTCAAAGCAGCTGCTTCTGTGGGAATTCCCTGAGAAATTGAAACCTCCGGACCACTTCCCTGTGAATGGAACCCCCCGTGGAAGTTCCAAACATTGGAAACTTCAGAGGGTTTCAATTTAGTCAAAATTCATATTTATGCATGAAAGAGTTAAAAGCCTACTCTAACTTCTGAGTAATTATTAAACTGACATCATCCTCGCCCTCCCAAATCACTTCTGACACTCCATCTCATATACCCCATCGACAACTGCAAATCTTTCTGTTACCAAACCACCCCAAATTGACCTGATTCCACAACCCATTAATCCAAATGTGCTGGACCTGATCCAACACCACTATTCCACTTTCTCTCCCTCCCTCACCACCTCGCCCTGTCAGACTGAACATCCCCTCCCCCAAATGGCCTACCCTCCTGAACCTGTTGCCCCTGTCCCCCACTTTGACTGCCACCCCCACCACTGATTGTTGGACATTGTAACCTAAAGCTATATATTATATATAGCTCCAATTACCTGACATTGGAATGTGATGCAAAGATTCAAAAGTTGGTACTCAGCCTATTCTGGCCACAATACGAAGACACCTTCCTCAGCCATTCAGGCCTGGGGTGGGACTTCAACCTGCAGCATCTGGCTCAGAGATAGGGATGCTACTATAGCACTGCAATACCTCCTTTGACTGTACATTATCTCAAGCCTATTCTGTGTTCTCCACTACAGATCTTCATAGCCAGAAGACAGCTTGTCCAAAGCCTGCAACAGGCCACCTCTGTGGTTGATGATAAGGTATGTTCAGAGGAGGGAGCACAGCCTTCCCTTCACCCACCACTAGCACTGAGACAGTCAGATTAGTTTGGGATTAGACTTGGAGTCACAGTCAGATGACCACATTATTGACTTTCACAGTAGCTGAAGAGAGAATGTGATGGCCAAGGTTCCTGATAGTCAGAGGGACTACTGGAGACTAAGCCCTTGTAAGCTAAGTCCAGCAATATACAGACACCAGACCGCTAAGATCTTGGTTACTTTCATATGATAGTCTGACTCTGACCCTGCACCATCTTCAGGAGGCGCTGGCCTAATCAGCAGAGAGGACGAGCAGTTCAAGTCATCCCCAAACAATCTGTTGGAGATGGAAAGACAGGCAGGGGGAAAATCTTCCAGAGGTGCTACAGCTACGTGCAAAGACTCGTCAAACAGTAGAGCAGGTATCCAAACCATTAGTTTTGTCTTGGCTCTGACATGAGGGAATGTATTCATCCCTGAACAGTTTGGTGACATCAATGGAAAGCTAGGTTAAGGAAGCTAAAAATCTCACAACACTAGGTTATAGTCCAACAGGTTTATTTGGAAGCACTAGCTTTCAGAGTGCTGCTCCTTCATCAGGTAGGAGGATGAAGGAGCATCAGGTAGAAGGATGAAGGAGCATCAGGTAGAAGGATGAAGGAGCATCGTTCTGAGAGCTAGTGCTCCCAAACAAACATGTTGGACTCTCCCCTGGTGTGTGATTTTTAATTTTGTCCACCCCAGTCCAACACTGGTATCTCCACATCTAGGTTAAGGAAGACACTTGTGGCTGACAAGTATGAACCACACTCTTTTACCCTGGTCATGAGATCCGCACACCATTGGTTAGGCAAGAAGGAGACGAGGCACCTCATTCTCTGTCCAGATGCCCATCTTCCTCCAGGGCTCAGTGAGATGCCACTCTGTACCAACAGGGAGTAGGAGCACCAGCAAGCTCACTTGAGGGCATTATCTCAGGCATTCTAAGGTTGACTCATTTGAAACCAGAACAAGGCATTTCAGAAATTGATGCTTCACTGGAAGTGAAGTGTGGGTTATTGACATCCATTTTATTGTTGAGCTTTGGAGATCAGGGCTTGTTAACATACAATGTATTTCTATCTCTGTTAAGTCAGTGAATTGGAACCTCACTGACAAGTCCCATATATTGTTCACCACATGTATACTGTGATGATGCTGCTCCTTTAAGAAGGTTATATTGTCCTTGGTGGTTTTTTTCAGAGGGGTTGTAAAGACACAGGTTCCGATGTGTCTGGTTTGGATGGGTTTTTGGGCCAATTTGATACAGCTAACAGATACTGCCTCAAGAAAAAGGCTTTCAAGTAAAAAAAAAACGCTTGTACAATGAAAAGAGAGTGGTAGTTCCCACAGCTCAGCTTTTCTCTGGTCTGGTTTGGTTTTAGCAGTCTGGATGTTCAGAGCTGCTGGTCAGTTGTTAGCTGGGAATCCAAAGAAACAGTTACATGGAAGAAGGTGTTCCATGCTGAATCTCTCTGCTACCTCTCTCTTTCTCTCTCCTGTAAGACCCTGTTTTTTTTTGCCCAGGGATGTTTATGGGAAGTGTTGCTGGAATTTGGAACAGCATTGTTATGTTGGGATAGTCTGTTGGGTTTTCAGATAGGTTGTTTTTCTGTATTTTGTTCTCTTTTGCTTGTATTTCATTTGGTACTCTGTAAATAAGTTCAGCTTTGTTTAAAACTGAGGGGTTTTGACTAGCTGCATCACTCCTGGAATATCCACGTACATCTGCTCAAAACAACTAGAAAAGTTAGGGTGCGGGCTACCTTCTTGAAATGTTTTGAGGGGGGTCTGGCCTGGTCCTTAACAAAACCCTTTAAAAGCTGTTGTCTCTGTAACTTTTGCAGTTGAGGAAATCCATTTTTGCAGCTGAATGCAAAGCTCTTAGCAAGGCCTTGCTAGGATTGGAGTGCCCATGGTTAAGGCATGTGTGACCTTCTCTCTCCCGAACAGCAATGCGAGTATACTGTACTGCATGGACTGTCATGGCTGAAGAAGGTACTTCACAACCACTTCCCTGGGGTTAAACAAGGGTTAGCAACAAATGCTGACCTCGCCAATGTCCACATCTGCAAAAGGATCAAAGAATGCATAGAGGTTTGTTCATCAAGACCTTTACTTACTCAGTGGCCAGAGGTCATGAGAGCCTGTAGGTTGGCCTGGAAAGAGTGCCCAAGATATGGGTGGCAACGTTTCTTAAGATAGAAATCAAGAGAATTTGCAGGAGCATCACTTTGGCTGGAATCAAGATTCAATAGACATCTCAATGAACATCTGTTACATTGTTCCATCATCCAGGCATATGCAGTTGGAGTCACACCATGCACCACCTCAGGGTCTTCTGATATTTTTGTTTCCCTTCACCGTTGTTGGAGGATGAATGCTTTTGGTGCACCAAATTATGTCGGGCACAGCAGACCACAATGATGCAAGGGATTCTTTGTGGCACATCATTTATGGCTAAGACCTGAGGTAGGCTGGAGAAAGACATTCTCAACAGTCAAACAATCTATTCTACAGTTGCTCCTGTGGAGGTCTGAGAAGCATGTATCCTGCTCCTCCCCTGGCATTTTCTGTGATTAGATGTATTGAGTCAGACAATGTCACCCTTGGAGCCATCCCTGTAGTTAAATGAGGAGAGCAAACAGTTGTGACCACTCTAAAGTGACAATGAATGCATGGGCCATGAACGTTTCATTAGAAGTGAGAAAGCACCAGCAGGATTCACCTGCAGTGGCCACAAATAAGCTTCATATTGATGGAGTGAAACTCCTTTTGGTTTATAAATGCTGCTGTGTGTGCCGAGAGAGCCCACTGCACCACTGACATGCAATCAGTTGTCCCTTCTGCACGTAAACGTCCAAATCTACAGCCAAATGCCACAGCTCTGGCTGCCTAGCTCTCAGTAGCTATGGTGTATCATGTTATATCATCAGCCCTTGATGAATTCTCTAATGCATCTGTGTGTGTTTGTGTGTGAGAGAGAGAGAGACTGACTGACTGGGAGGTCACATACATGTCGCCAGTGAAATGGTGACTTAGAATTTCAAGGCAGTAGTGACTTAAGGTTACTGGCATCTTCCTGCAGGAGCTCACAAAGCTCAGTGACTGATTGCTATGACAAACCCAGATGTCTTTGACCTTGCCTCTCTGACCTTGGGTGGATAATTACTTTGTGTGCAGTATTGCAGCACCATGCTGGCCCTGGGTTGGCAGAACACTCTCTCAGATACCTTTCATTGGCTTTTCCTCCATTAGCTCAGCTCTGCCTTCAGTGACCCTTGAGCCACCTATCATCAATCTTGATCAAGCTGTCTATCTCAAGCTGTCCCCAGCATCCTGGACATATACCCTTACATACCTGACCCCCTATCAAATATCATCCTTGAGTTCTGAGGAAGGGTCACCAGACAAGAAACGTTAACTTTCATTTCTCTTCACAGATGCTGTTAGACCAGCTGAGCTTTTCTAGCAACTTCTATTTTTGTATCATCCTTGATTTTCCCTGTATCACAGTTGGCCTGATCTTGATTGTTCTTGAAACTCCCAACCTCACCTCTGATCTGGCCTCAATCACCCTTAATCTCACCTCTAACACCTTTAGCAGAGATTAAGCTACCGCCTGTTGTTCAGCTCCCTCCCTCTGTTTCCCCACAATCCTTCTTAGGCCTGTCACAACCTGACCTCTCTCCCTCAGATAGCCATGCATCAGCTTGTTTGGACAGTGAACATTTTTCCCTTTTGGGTAGCCATGTCTTGACCTCTTAAGCCAAACACCACCCGAGTTCAATGTAACCGCAAGTCCTCCTTGTTCCAACAAAACCTTCCAAACAGCTTCTACTCATTCGAAATTGTGCTTGTTGCATGCCACTTTTAACTAGTCAAGAATCAAAGACACGTTTTTCTCATTTGCTGCTGACTTATTTGCAAAGGTACAATTTAATGTGGCAGCCATGAATTTTAATTAGTATGCATGACATGCTAATACATTCAAAATAGGCCCCTGCCACTTGCCATTCAGAAGCAAGATCTGTCTTTAACTCACCACCAACAGGATTTCCAATTGCACATCCCACCATTGGGAAGCTGACGTTTTGCTTTCTGCACAATTAAGTGCCCGCACCCGTCTCATTTACTACTCCCGGAAGCTTCACTAGATTGCACCCAATTTGTATTTGAACAGAAAAAGCACCCTTCTATGGTATCAGCATACACTCTGTCCTTATATGTACATATACACTTTTCCAATTACAGTATTAGGGTGTGCTGGAGACAGTCAGTCACAGTTGTGGAATGAAAACTCAAGACTCAAAATGATTTCTGTTATGTTTACTGCAATAAATAAATAAGCACTGCACGCAATTCTATGAACTGATTCTGTTTTAATTACAGAAACCATAAACATAAGATACTTATTAGCTGTATGACTTTAATGGACCATTCCTTCGTAACTAGGCTCTCAGACATTAACATTACTTGCAAGCACATTAATTCTGCAAAGGACAGGAGTCTTATACACAGTCAAATAATTCCAAAATTTAATACAGAATATAAACACGAATTATGGAGCATGCCTCAAATCTGTACAAATGTCACTTTCTGTTCAGCATCATGGGGCACTAGTTTCCTCGTCATGATCATCCCCAAATTCAGTGCACATTTTCCATCCCTAAGAATCATGAATTAGCAAAACTGCTAATTTTTCATTATTTGTATTGTGTATTTACATGTTTTGAGACAGGATTCCTTTATAGAAACTTGTAAATTGGGAATTTCAAGCACCACTCAGTTTGTTCTAAGTCTTCTGTAGAAGCAGAAAAGAATGCTCTTTTGAAGCAGAAGAACATTCTGGCTACATTGACCATAAGACCGTAAGATATAGGAGCAAAATTAGGATGTTTGGCCTCTCAAATCTGCTCCACCATTTGATCATGTTTCTTAATCCCATTCTCCTGCCTTCTTTCCATGAACTTTAAATCCTTCACTAATCATGAACCTAACTATCTATCTCTTAAAGGCACCCACTGACTTGATCACCACAGCCTTCTGCGACAGTGAGTTCCACTGCTCTTGTATTCTAGTCATTTTGAAATGAATGCCAACATTGCATTTACCTTCCTTACTGCCACTGAACCTGCATGTTAACCTTAAGAGAATCCTCAACTAGGATTCCTAAATTCTTTTGTGCTTCAGATTCTAAAGCCCTTCACCTTTTAGAAAATAATCTACTCATCTATTCTTCCTGTCAGTGTATAAGCTCATGAGACACTGCGGCCTATCAAAAGAAACATAATCTCATTTCCTAACATATTCTTCCCCTCTCCTCAAATCAGGGTGTAACCCTGGTTTAATGAGGTGATTTGAATACAAAGCTTCGAAGATAGTTATGCTTTTGGACTCTCTCTTTAATTAATGTATAATTTTGTTATTACACGTGGGGACATGTGACTTGGCCAACGTTGTCTATCTCATATGCTGTAGGCAAGAATGCCCGAGGCATGGTACTTTCTGAACCGAAAGAATGGTCATGTGACCTGTCCAGAATTCTGCCCAATAATAAGTCACACATCATCCTAACTTGGAAATATATTGTCATTCCTTCAAAGTCACTGGGTCAAAATCCTGCAACTTCTTCCCTAACTGTATTGTGGGTCTGCAGCGGTTCAAGAAGGCAGCTTACCATCATCTTCTCAAGGGCAATGAGGGATGGGCAATAAATGATGGCTAAATGACCACGCCTATGTCCTGCAAGAGAATAAAATAAATTAAAGGAGACTGGAAGATTCACCTAACTTGGACTGGTGTGAAGGTACCTTTAGTGTAACCATCACAGTGAAAGTCAGTTTTGGGATTAGAAGTTATCTATTTGGTAATGGAAACAGGTGACAGGTCCAAAGGAACAGAGAACACCTTTCAACTGGCTCCTGGAGAATAAAATGTTCAATAATGATAAATCATAAAGTAAAACCATACTGTGTGATTTTTGGTTATGCTAATAAATCGGGAATATTTTCTGTAGTTTAGAGTATAGTTTGCCAACTGAATAGTGTTTAGGTAGTAGAGTTCTAAGATGCATCTTAATTAGTTCAAAACATTAACTCTGTTACTCACTTCACAGAAGCTGCCAGACCTCTTGGGTTTTCAGCAATTTCTGTTTTTATTTCAGTCTTTAGACAATGTTGCTTTTAGTTTGCTTGTTACAGTAAAGGTCTTAAAACTTGAAATCCTGTTGCATGATTCTTTCAATCAGACATGGGAGAAAATGACTCTCTCTCTTTAGGAGTTACATGTGTCTACGGGGATCATAACAGAGGTATTTAGATGAGCTTACAGGACCTACAGCCACTATACTTAAACATTAGGCACCATTTTGGCAAAGTCACAACACAACATCACATATATACTGAACAGCATTTTATAGCTATGACGAAGTAATCCCACAACCAACGGATTAGATGAAAGCTCTGCAGTCCAACCCTGATTGCAGAAAGACAATTAAGCATCAAACCAAAAATTCCACAAACATCTCCATCCTTAATAAAGGACAGACCAGCATATAAAAGGTGAAACTGCAGCCTTTGCACACATTTTCTGTTTAAAAATGTCAATTGGATGATCTCCATCAGTCTCTCCTTAAGGTCACCACCATTACAAATGCCAGTCTTTGGCCAAATTGAATCACTCCAGAAGCTATTAAAAACCAGCGAGAGAGAGTCTGTGTGTATGTCAGTGAGTGAGGGAGAGAGTGTGTTAGTGTGTGGGTGTGAGAGTGTGCGTGTGTGCATGCTTAATAGAGTGTGTGTGAGTCTGATGGAGTATATGCCTGTGAGACGGTGTGCGCGTGGGTGTGGGTGTGTCTGTGAGCACGTGTGTGTGAGAGAGGGAATGTGTAAGTGTACTCATGTGTAAAAGTGTGTGTGTGTATAATGTAATGGGGTCACCTACAGTGTGACATGAAGCCAAGGTCCCAATTGAGGCCATCCTCATAGGTACTGAAGTTGGCTATCAGCCTCTGCTCGGCAACTCTGCGTTGTTGCATATCCTGAAGATCTGAGGCTGAATGTCCCTGACCGCTGACGTGTTCCCTGACTGGAGGGAACATACCAGTCCAGCGATTGTTGCGTGGTGTCCATTCATCCGTTGTCATAGTGTCTGCTTGGTCTCACTAAAGTACCATGCCTTGGGCTTTCTTGCCTACAGCATATGAGATAGACAACGTTGGCCAAGTCACATGTCCCCACATGTAATGGTGGTACCATATCGGCACTGTGACACATCTTGCAGTGGTTGCCATGACAGTGTTATTCAGTGTTGTGGTCGATGCTGTCCTTAAGGCTGGGTAGTTTGCTGCAAACAATTCTAAGTGATTAAAGACTTAACAGCAATCTAGATTTGTTCAATGCATTGCATCAGTTGTATGACACTTTGATCTTTTACTATAAATTCTGTGTCCTATGATCCTGCCCCACTAGCTACCTGATGAAGGAGCAGCACTCCGAAAGCTTGTACTTCCAAATAAACCTGGTGGGCTATAACCTAGTCATGTGAATTTTTTAGCTTCGTCCAACCAGTCCAATACCGGCATCCCCACATCATGTCTTTAATCAAGTTCATCCAGTACAGCTACACCAGAGGCATCTACCTGACAAATCAGAAAATTGCCCAGGTTTGTCCTGTCTACATAAAGGATAAATCCAATATGACCATTTACCACCACATTAGTCTACTCTCAATCATCAGCAACTTAGAGAGCATAAAAAGGCATTAGAAAGAGTGCATAACCACAGGAACTTCAATTATATGTATTGATTTGAGAACCTGGGCTTGTAAGGTTGAGAGGATATCTGATAGAATAGTGAAGCTGTTCTAGACAGAATAGTAAAGTATTTGTATAAGAGCCCAAACCAGAAGGCACCAGCTTAAGGTGATTAGCAAATGAAGCAATGGGACCAGAATGGGGGAAAAGTATGCAGTAGATGGCTAGGATTTGGAAATGCATTGCTTAAGAGTGATGTGGTTGCAGATTCAATTGTGGTTTTCAAAAGGGAGCTGTTTAATTATCTAAAAACGAAATGATTGCAAGCTACAGGGAAAGGGCATGATTGGGACTTGTTGTGTTGCTCCTGAATTGCTGGCATGGATGAAACAGGCTGAATGACCTTATTCTGTATTGGAGCATACTTATGGTTCTATTCTATAAGAGATGAGGTGTAATGTTTTCAGTGCTATCAAGGTCTACTCACTCTTCCAGAACCAGATCACTGGAATTCAGTTTGGTCTCTCAGGGCCACTCAGCTCTGAACATCATTAAAATGTTGGTCCAAACATGATCCATAGATCAAAACATGAGGTACTGTTCCAGCAAATTTCCAGAAGTGAGTTGAATGTAACTGTCCTTGACATCAAGGCAGTATGAAAATGGCATCAACAAGTCTGAGTAAAATTGAACCAAATAGGAACTAGGAGGAAAATCCTCCACTGATTAAAGTCATGGCAAGCACAAACAAAATATTTATGTTTGTTGAGGGTCAAACTCAGAACATCACTATGAAGTTCCTCAGACCTAACCCAGTCTATCTTTAGCTTCTTTATTAATGACCAATTGTACAGAAAGATCTGGACAATATTTAGGCTTAGGTTGATAATTAACATGTAACATTTTTGCCAAACAAGTGTGAGTAATGACCATCTTCAATATAAGGGATTCTTTGCACCACCTTTTGAAATTCAATGGCATTACTATCATCAAACTCCACCTTCAACATCTTGGGTCACCATTGATCAGAGGTCTAACTGCACAATACAGTTAAATACTGTATCGACAAGAGCAGATCAGACACTGGCCCAGTATCATGGCCAGTAACCCATCTCCCAATTCCCCCAAATCTTTCTTCTATCTGCAAAGCACAAGTCAGGAGTGTGACGGAATGTTTCCCACTTCTTTGGATAAATACAACTCCAACAAACTCAGGAGCTGAACAACATCCAAGATTAAACTATCTGCTTAATTGGCATCCAATCCACCGACTTAACTATTCACTCACTCCAGCACTGGTGCAATGTAAGTTAACTGTGAGCCTTCTGCAAAATACACTGCAGTCAATTGCCAAGTTTCAACAATAGCACTTTGCAAACTTGTACAGAAACAGAAGGACAGCTGGTCAATGGAAAAGAAACATCAAATCCAACTTCCCATCTCAGTCATACACCATTCTGACTGGAAAGGAGTTGCCATATTTTCAACATCAAGAAGTCAAGATCTTGCACCTCTCAATAGCTGAAGAAAGAGACTCACTATCATAAGGCAATTCCCAGGCAATAAATTGCCAATGAGGCCAAATACTATGAACAAACAATAAAGTAACAAACAAAAGTAACAAATTATTTAAATAATCTAAATAATTATAACCACTGTTTCTCACAAATTATTCCTCATAAATAATATGGAAGTACAATCTTCAGGAAACCTTGAAGCATATTATAGACCACATAAAGAATCTTTTGGCTCTGCACAATGACCAGAAAAGAAAGATTTCTTGGAAAATAACTAACTTTTGCAGGAGTTTTCCAATACTTAGATAATAATTGTACAGAGGAAATTGTGTTGAGGAATAGGCACAAACTAACAGAAAACTGTGATTCACCAAATAAACTTTAGATTAGATTAGATTAGATTTAGATTACATTACAGTGTGGAAACAGGCCCTTCGGCCCAACAAGTCCACACCGCCCTGCCGAAGCGCAACTCACCCATACCCCGACATTTACCCCTTATCTAACACTACGGGCAATTTAGCATGGCCAATTCACCTGACCTGCACATCTTTGGACTGTGGGAGGAAAACGGAGCACCCGGAGGAAACCCACGCAGACACAGGGAGAACGTGCAAACTCCACACAGTCAGTCGCCTGAGGCGGGAATTGAACCCGGGTCTCAGGCGCTGTGAGGCAGCAGTGCTAACCACTGTGCCACCGTGCCACCCAGAAGTTCTAACATTCTCCAAAATATCAAACTAAATATGAACTGGACACATAGTTCAGTTTTTTTTAACTATGAAGTTTAGATTTTAGGTTTAGTGTTCAGATCTTGCTAAAATAAGTATTTAGAATGGAGTATTATTTTTCCCACCTATTTAGATCATTTGATTTGTGGCCAATGTTTTTGGAGGATTACTTAAAATTCATTAACAATCACACCTTACCTTATACTCCTTTCTCATCTTTCATCTCTATTCTACATACTGTACTCACATAAACTTGATAAAAGATGGAAACTCCAACTACAACTAAGTCCTCATTAATTAACCATTTTAGCAAACAATTTCACAAGTTGAAAACCAAGCAAAGCATTTTCTGCAATGCTCGGGTAAAGATGATTTCTTGCTTATACAATTGGTTAACAATGACATAGTTGACGTCATGGGGGAGTTTTGACATGCAAGATAAACAGCTTTGCCCAGGAACAATCAGAATTGATATTTATGCTGCTCTTTTCCGATTTTCAGGCTTAAATCAAAGAACTAAGTGAAAGAGTCTACAAATGGATAACAAATGATAATGCTTCATAACTCATCACTGGTTACATCATATCCATTTGTTTAGCTAGTCATTTGCTAAATACCAAATATTAATATAATGGTTATTTGTGAAATTGGGGTCTAACAGCTCAGGACGCTGTTCATTTAACAATAATCATTTTAACTGTGCAATAATGATGCCCAGTTGCATGGCATATGGACAATTTTTGCTCCCCTCCTTCTCTCCAAATTATCTTAACAGCTGGATATTTAATAACCAGGGAGGAAGCATAAAAAGGTTAGAAGATAAAATCAACCAGTAATGCTTTGCTTCTGCTTTTATGTAATGCAAATTTCCAGGAAAAGAGCCTGAACTAGGAACATTTTCAGTATCTTTCAAGATTCTTGTCCAGGTCAAAGAACTCCAATTTTGAACAGCCATGGAATATACCAATTTTAAGCTATACTTAAACATTTACAAAATAGAAAAAATATCTCTGGTAGCTGATTCATTTGTACTTCTCAAGCTTCAGTTACATTAATATAAAAGGTTAAATAAAGTAGATTTGACAGCGAAGTGTAATTTGATCTCCAAAAGGACATTTTTGAAAGACATTTTTGCTATCTCATTGGTAAACAATCATAAGCATTTTCATCCTGGTCAGGGAGAGAGAGGACTAAGGAAGCAGCTATGAAAACTAAAAGATACAATGTTGGAAAGTAAAATACAGAATTCTGCAATACTTGCAAATAATGTAACACCCAGGAAACTGAAACTTTCCTTAAAGTACTGCAGACAAGGTCTTTTACTGGATCAGATAGATCACTTCATTTGGTATGGCTGGAAAGTCTTTTTTCAGTTTCTTGCCAAATGATGGGATCTTGGCAATCTGAAAAGTTATTGTGATTAAATACCATCAAGTTTTCCCAACAAAATGCATTATACAACAGTTTAAATTATCGCTCTGGAAACATTAAGTTTGGTACCTGAGTAAATGACTCACCGTTAACATCAGAAACTGCATAATGTGACAAGGATTGACATAATTCTGAAATGTGGACAGTGCTTTACCTTGCTGTTAGGTTTGGTAATACCTAGAATAAAAATGCAGTTTGAGATATGTTATGAAGGCATGTTATATTTAGTAATGCTTGTAGGACTAAATTTTTGAAGGAAATTTAGGAAGGATTAAATTATTTCAAGCTTTGTGGACATACCTGGAGCGGTTTTCTTAAAAAGAATTCATCAAAAGTTCACTGTGGATATTGGAGACTTTTCTAAAAAGATTTCCTAGAAATCACATGACTGGTGATAAATGCTTGCTTTCCTAGACATCCTACTAAGGCTGTTTTAGTCAGTCACTGGAGAAGTTTTTGTTTGGTTCAGTTGGACAGAAGCCTGCTAAGAATAATCTGAGTTGGAGGAAAGTTTGATAAAATTAACGTGCCCAGCTGATCCCTTCCAATTCTGAAAAGCAAACCCTCTGTTTGAGTTCAGGATAAAGCTGCTTGATCTTTTGAAGGATCATCTCAAGATTGTATTTCCTCAGCAAGACTTAGAGACATAAAATCCTTATAGAGTGGAAAGAGGTCATTTGGCCCATCAAGCCTGCACCGACCCTCCTAACAGCATCTCACCCTGACCCAGACCTCCACCCTATACAGTACCCTGTAACCCAACATTTACAATGGATAATCTACCAAGCCTGGACATCTTTGGACTGTGGGAGAAAGCCAGAGCACTCAGGGGAACCATCACAGACACGGGTAGAACATGCAAACTCCACACAGACAGTCGCTCGACTGGAATTGAACCCAGTCCCTGGCATTTGAGGCAGTAGTGTTAATCATTGATCAACCATACCAACCCAACTAAGTAAATTAGTGACCTGACTGCAACAGCTTGATCATCAGAACAACAGACTCTTAACATTCTACATTTTATTCTTTTACCTTCAAGAATAACCCATTAGCCAAAGTGTGCTTTTTTTTTTTACAGAAAACTTATCTCTGCAAAGAACTCTGATCTTTTTATCCTCTCTTTCTGAACAGTATTTTTATGTGTATATGTGTTGTTTGGGGATATTTATAGAAATAACAATTTATACTCCTTTATCACTGACTCTGCATATTAACCAATTATTGCATCTTTATTGAATAAGTTTTTTTTGATAATAAACCCATAATTGTGCTTATTTAAAATCTGATCAATGGATCTTTTTGCTTATTTACCACTGTGCCACTCAAAGAAACCATGAAATATTTGCACTATATCACGATAATCTAAATGTACAATTTGAATCTGTCTTCATTGAACTCATGAACTCAGAAAACCACACACAAAACCATAACAACATGTCTAACCAAATATTTGGTATTGCCAAGAGATCCCATTTAGGCCTAGGTCTTGCGAACATGAGAAGTGTTACTATGAGAAGGGCATCTTCAGTGGAAAGATCACTGACCTCCTACCCTTGCACAGTTCTGATATGCAGAGGACACATATGCAATAGTTCTGCAGCAATTCAAAGAATTTCTAAACACAGTTAAAAAAAACTACATTCTGCACCCAGATTTACCATTCACATGGAACAATCAAATGAGTTTCCCTTCCTCACTGTATTAGTTGAGAAATTGGAAAACAGCATTTTAACTGTTATTTACTTAAAATCTATGTCCATTGGTCAATATACACATTGGGATTCACATGATCCCATGAACTACAAATCAATCTTATTGGCAACCTTATGAGCTTGATGTTGAGATAGGGCATAACAAAACTAGTCTGTATGACAACAGATGTCTTTATAAAATCGTCGCTTGTTGTATATTTGCACAACCTCATGAATGAATCTATGCCCAAGACCTTTGGCCCTGAGCAGTGCCCAGGCTACCTGAGATTACTTGGATAAGAAACATAGCACAAAAATGTGAACAACAGGTGAAGCCAACCACCAATATGCAGAAAACTCATACTAATAGGATGCTGCCATCAAGTCAAAAATATATTTACCCACCACACAAGTGAGTAATGTTATATATGAGTTCCAATGCCAATGTGATGCCAGCTATGAAGGCCATACATTTTGAAACTGGTGAATCTTACCAAACAATGCATCCCACTTAATATCTGCATGGGCACAGACCGCTTGTGTTCAAACAGCCCCTGTTTACAAGCCACAGGAAATGTATCCACTATTAGATGTGATTCTGCTATTGAGAACCATTTATTGAATAATCCAGACTGTGCTAAGAAGTACACCAGAAATGTCTACGATCATCAGTCAGACCAGCAGAGTAACGCATGTGCATGAAATAGAAGCTCCATGAATAAATGCTCATAATATGTGGGCAAAAGGAATTTATACATACACTCACCATCTTCAAGGAAAGTAATTGTGGAGATGGTCAATCTCTGCTGCATTGTCATGGCAAAGCTCTGACTGATCAGGACCTATCTACCTGGTCTGATAATTAAGATTGACAATTCATGGTCCTGCTGCATCTCCATGCCAATGAGTCCACCAATAAGTGTCCACTTTCCATTCTATATACAAGTCTGTTTATTGTGTCCTAGTTCTGATGAGAGCAGCACTAATCTCCTTTCAGTAAAATTAAAGTTTTGTACTTCCAAGAAATAAATAAGGGCTTTAATTGGTTATCTTAATAACTGGAAAAAGTATTTTTATTTTATGTTGCAACCTGCAAACTTGTGGGACTAGAATGACACTCCTCTAGGTTCAGTCATAAAAGATACAATTACCTGCAATGCTGGTGCAGTTCTCAACAGACCTAGTCAATTTTGGCAAGATTCTCAGTGAATACCTAAAACTAGTTTGTTTGCTGCTGACTGATCTAAAAAGGTGCCAAAGTGCCATAGTTATACCTTTAGGATTTTATTGCTGGGATTTTTAAGAAGAGATCAATGATTTTCAGAAAGAGATAATGTTACCTCCTATTCAGAAAGGAATGACATATCACACTTACCCCTCAAGAAATGATGTGCCACATAACAACTGCACATTTGAGTTTTATAATCTGTTCTGCGACACTCTACCATGAAGGAAAATGACTAAACCACAAAGGCAAGTTTACCACTGCTATGACATCGTAATACTGACATGAATATGGTACTCACAGTTCTTATAATCCACCCCAGTTTATACATGCTTATAAGAAACAAAACCCATTTCAGAGATTGCCACTGATTACGCTTTGACATTTAATTGGTGTCATGTTTTCAGTAAATCTCTCAATAACAATTTCGCTTTATTAAAATACAAGCCATCCTTTCTTAAAATAAAATAAGTTTCTTAAGGGAAGCATGGTAGCTATCAATTTACCAATTTTGGGCAAAACAGCTAAAATCATACATCTCCTTAGACCATTCTTTTCAATTATAGAATTAAAATACAACTAACAAAATATATTGAAAAGAATGCTAAACTTTAAATTAACAATCTTGGATTTGAAATCCAATCTCAATTGACTTTCTGACAGAAGAGTTAAGGTTTAACCAGAGTTCAGGCAATATTCAAAGTACAGCATTTCACTGAAGAACAGAAGTATGATAGGGAGATGAAGGAAGCATTCCTTTTCAAGTTAATGGCAACAGAGATTATGAAGAAATTTGACCCATCGAAAACCCATTGGTTTAAAGAAGAAAGAAGATACATAGGTATAACAATGAGCAAACAAATAGGAAAAAGACTGTCATTTTGATGAAACATGAAGAAAGATTATAATTTAAAAGCTATAGATCCGTAACTAAATTTTTAAAATAAACTTTCCTGGATTAAAATGTGGACACCACAAATCAAATGATGCAAGTGAACAGTCATTTCTGGAAAGTTGCAAGCAGAACAAAAGTTAGACCATCTAAGCTTAGCTGCAACTCACCATGTCCCATATAATGAACAATAGGTTGGCCAGCCACTTTGAAACTTAATTTTATTATACTTGGGGAGGTGCTAATAGTCCTAGTTATCTCCTAAGGTAAATATTGAACACCTGGCAAGCAAGTTAGAAACCAGTTGTTGAAATGAAACTGACTCCGTAATGGTTGCATCACGTATCCACCAACCCTTCTGGCCTCTGGAGAGATTAGTTACAATTTCTGGACTTCATTCCTTCATCTAATAACAGGGAGTGTACTATTAATATCACATCAGGTTACTAAGAATATAATTAGTGATAGCACAGCCAGACTTCAGGTCTAGCTAAACCTACCTCAAGTCTCAATCTCTTTAAAACCTGCTTTCCGGATGAAATCATGTATCCACCGGCCAAGTGGATACTAATTTATATCACTGTGCCTTCAATAACTTTAAATGGGATTCTGCAACTTCAGCCACCTACACTTGCCCAAACAGAAAGATCAACGGAAAAGTATTTTCACTGGACATAAAAAAAACAGTTCACTCCTCCCTATTGCCCAAAATAGGAATTGTCTGGATTGATCCATTAAGTTGTATCGAGTTTGATTAAAATGCAGATAGATCAGATGCAAAAAAAAATGAAGGAAAGGCAAAATTCCATGGTTGTAATTTTTTTAAAGCAAATAAATATAGCACAACAATTCTTTTATGCCTACAATTAAAGCAAATGTTAAATTGTGTGACAAAGCTGTGTATAGAAAAGGAAGAATTAACTGGTGCAAACTCTACCTTTCTAAGTCTGAACATATGAAAATTGTAGCTAGGAGAACACAAATGAAAATACTTAATGATGCAAAAAAAAGAAGATTGTGTTACAAGTATTAAAACCTCAGTTCATATCCAGAATGGGTAGAGGAGTTAAAATCTAAAATTGATTGCGATACTCTACCTCGAATGGTGGATAAATATGGAAAATAAGAAACTGTTGTGACAGTTTCAGGAGCAAGAAAGAGAAAAAGCAGGTTTCAAGAGAAAGGGAATCTCAAGAGAGAGAATCAGTTTACCAGTAAAAGTTGCAGGACATGAAATTAAAATCAGAAATGACACAGAGGGAATTAGCTGTCTTACTATGAAATAATCAGAGCTCAAAGCACTATGTCTAGAGAACCCAGCGCAGTCCATGGAGTGTAAGAAAAGCAGAAGGGAACCAGAAAGGTCCTGATCAGCTACAGAAGAGGTTCCAACCATCCTCAAAGGGATGAAAAAGCCCATAATTATTTAGCACAATAGAGGGAGAGCCACCTGGGTTTGAGGAAGTTAAGTCACCATGGTTGGCACAGTGGCTCAGTGGTTAGCACTGCTGCCTCACAGCACCAGGGTCCCAAGTTCGATACCAGCCTTGGGTGACTGTCTGTGTGGAGTTTGCACATTCTCCCTGTGTCTGCATGGGTTTCCTCCGAGTGCTCCGATTTCCTCCCACAATCCAAAGATGTGCAGGTCAGGTGAATTGGCCATTCTAAATTTCCTATAACGTGTGTTAGTCAGAGAGGAATGGTTCTGGGTGGGTTACTCTTCGGAGGGTCGGTGTGGACTTGTTGGGCCGAAGGGCCTGTTTCCACACTGTAGGGAATCTAATCTAATCAGCTTGTTGGATTAAAAGGGTCACAATGGAGTTCACAGGAATTAAACAAGGCTAGAAAGAGCCTATCAAGTTAGAAAGGGTCAGCATTGACCTCGAGACCAGAGTCCAAAGAGGCTGGACAAACCAAACTGTTTTAGCAGAAGTCCGCAGAAGGTACAAAAGGCTGGAAGAAGTTCAGAGACTCTGATAAGAGGGCTCGAGACATGACCTGGTTTTTTGACAAATGCTGTAATCATGTTAGTCGTGTCAAAAGGGACATTACCTATAGATTTTGGAATGGATAATGGGGGTGAACCAGAAATTAGTTAACAAATGCCCTCATTGCCAAATGAAATGGGCATTAGTTCCCATACAGATAAACTGAGCAATGAGGGAGTGGTCTCACACAGTGGAAAGATCCATTGTCCAGCAGTGAAAGCTAGACTGCCCCAGGTTAATCAGGCTGTCCCAAAAGGCTTGTGAGAGAATAGGAACTGTCCCACACCCACAATAGCCGAATTTAAGAAATCATTAATCAATAAACAAGACCACATTTGAAATCACTCGAAAAGCAATTCAAGTGTTGCTGATACTCCTCAGGCATCCAAAATCAGTGTGCAGTACTTAACTGCACACATAGGGAAGCAATGGTGCTGAGATGAGTAACAGGCAGAATCACTCTTCCCAATGATAAACAGGGGCACAGAATGTTTGTAGTCCTGGCCAGAACTTTAAAAAGAAGGTAGCCCATACCCCTATTTGATCAACAAGAATTGTGGTTAAGCAAAACCCCTTTCCACCTTTAGACCAACACCAGGAAATGTCCCAACAGAGACATAAATGCCTCCCTAATTTTAAAAGTGAAGTGCAGTCAGTTTTCCTATAACGTGATGGTTGCATATTCTTGTGCACCCCACATTATAGAAAAATCAAACTTTAGAACCCGTGCTGAAAGTGTTGGCTTTGTAATCGCATTATGGCCAGCACGTGTTTTAAACATTCACACTGTAGAAAACAGCATCCCCAATTCATCATCATGTTACGGTGAATTCACATTGATGAAACACGTTATAACAGAACGACTCGTATCCCAAAAGCCTCCCGAGTAGGACGTCTGTTTGCTGAAACCTTCTTTTCAATTCTAGAGGTCTACAAGGGAAGTTTCCAAATAACAGTAAGTGATTTAAAATAGAAGACGACTACACTCCTATTGGATGGGCAGGATGCCTGGAAAGCCAACAAGTTTCAGATCTGAAAAAGTGAGGGAAGTTCCCAGATAGACACAAAGCTGGTGAGAAAACTGTGTCACTCATCCAAGGAATCTTTGGGCAGTGCAATTGGACCTGGTCAGCCAAACGATGTGAAGAAAGTTTGGGGACCAACCACTCTGTAAACTAATGGAACAGGGAATGTTAGTAACCCTTAAGTTACACTACACTTTTGAGACTGCTACGAGAGGAACTGAAGTGTAGATAAAACAGAATCCAACACAGGGTCCTATTAAGTGGTGAGTATCTGCTACAACATTGACATAATTGAGGGTAGCCAAGACAAGTCAGCTGAGGAGGAACAATGAGAGGCTTTCTTAAACTCAGGTAGCTTTTCCCCTAATTTACAAAAAACTTAAAGGATCTTTCATTTTTTTGAAGATGCTCGGGACTTATTTTTAGCTCCCTGCAACTGAAATGAACCTTTCTGATTTTTCCCAGACTCCATGAACTGCTCTGGGTTCCAGATTAGTGGTGCTGGAAATGCACAGTAGATCAGGCAGCATCCGAGGCGCAGGAAAATCGACATTTCGAGCAGAAGCCCTTCATCAGGAATGAGGCTGGAAGCCTCAGGGATAGAGAGATAAATTAGTGGGGGTGGGGTTGGGGAGAATGTAGCTGGGAGTGAAATAGGTGGATGGAGGAAGGTGTAAAGGTGATAGGTTGGAGAGGAGGGTGGAGCGGATAGGTGGGAAGGTAGATCGGCAGGTGAGGCAGCCCATGAGGGCAGTGCTGAGCTGGAAGTTTGGAGCTGGGGTAAGTGTGGGGAGGGGAAGTGAGGAAACTGGTGAAGTCCACATCGATGCCCTGGGGTTGAAAGGTTCCGAAGCAGAAGATGAGGCATTTTTCCTCCAGGCGTCGGGTGATGAGGGAGTGGTGGTGGAGGAGGCCCAGGACCTGCACATCCTCGGCAGAGTGGGAGGGAAGTTGAAATGTTCGGCCACAGGGCGGTGGGATTGATTACTGCGGGTATCCCGGAGATGTTCCCTGAAGTGCTCTGCGAGAAGGCATCCAGTCTCCCCAATGTAAAGGACATCGCATTGGGAGCAACGGATGCAATAAATGACATTTGTAGAAGTGCAGGTGAAACTTTGATGGATGTGGAAGGCTCCTTTGGGACCTTGGAGGGGATGAGGGGAGAGGTGTGGACACAGGTTTTGCAATTCCTGCGATGGCAGAGGAAGGTGGTAGGAGGAGAGGGTGGGTTGTTGGGGGATGTGGACCCAACCAGGTAATCACGGAGGGAATGGTCTTTGCGCAAAGTGGATAGAGGTGGGGAGGGAAATATATCCCTGGTGGTGGAGTCAGTTTGGAGGTGGCAGAAATGTCAACGGATGATGCAGTTTATGCGGAGGTTGGTCAGGTGGAAGGGGAGGACCAGGGGTATTCTGTCCTTGTTGCAGTTGGAGGGGTGGAGTTTGAGGGCGGAGGTGCGGGACATGGATGAGATGCATGGGAGGGCATCTTCAACCACATGGGAGGGGAAATTACGGTCTTTAAAGAAGGAGGCCATCTGTATTTCCGCCACCTCCAAATGGATAAACTGCATCATCTGCCAACATTTCCGCCACCTCCAAACAGACCCCACCACCAGGGATATATTTCCATCCCCACCCCTATCCGGTTTCTGCAAAGACCATGTGGAAATGTCTTGCAGATCTATTTCACAGTAATATGGCTAATTCCCTGTGTCTCGTTTCTGATTTTAATTTAGTTTCAGTTTAATCCCTGGCTAGCAGACATTCGAATCTTAAATATGAATACCTAAATTAGTATCCCGAACAAAGAGCAATGGGAGGGTATAGCCATTCCCAGGAAATTCAAAGATATCCACATGGATCTGCTGAAATGTATCCAAGCGTTTTGGTCCCCTTATTTAAGGAAAGGTATAATTTCGTTGGAGGCAGTTCAGGGAAGGTTCACTAGAATGATCCCCAGTATGGAGCCATTGTCTTATGAGCACAGGTTAACCAGGTTGGGAATCTAGAAATTGCAATTTAGAAGAATAAGAAGTGATTTCATTTAAGTTTATAGGATTCTTAAGGGGCTTGACAGGGTAAAAGATGAGAGGATGGTTCCTCTCATGGGAGAGTCTAGGACCAGAGGGCATAGTCTCAGAATACTGGGCGCCAATTTAACACTGAGATGAGGGCAAACTTCTTCTCTCATAGGGTTGTGAGTCTTTGGAACTCTTTACCACAGACAGCTGTGGGGACAGTGTCCTCATGTATATTTAAGGCTCATTAAGGGAAATCAAGACTTAAGTGGAAAAGGCAAGAAAGTGGACATCAGATCAGCCACGAAGAGTGGAGCAGTCTTGAGGGTTGAATGGCCTACTTCTGGTTCTATTTCTTGTGGTCTTATGGTCAAAAACAATCCATGATTTTGATGTGGAAGTGAATCAGCCCAACCTGCTGAACCCAACACACTGACAGTTGTCAGGCAGGAAATCCAACCCATGTTTGTCGACAAAAGACAGTAACTGACCCTAGCCCAGCACAGTTTGAATTCCCCATTGCAAACTGGGTCTGAAAGCCACACAGATCAAATCAGCTCCGTATTTATTACTGGAAAGTAAATACAGAGACCAGCATTGACTCCTTACCTGAAGCATATATTGGGAATTTTAAAAACAAAGGACTGCCTATGCTGGAAATCAAAAACAAAACCAGAAATTGCTAGAAAAATTCAGCAGGTCTGGCAGCATCTGTGGAAGGAAAGCAGAGTGAACATTTCAGGTCTGGTGATTCCTCTTCAGAATTCTTCAGATTGTGAAGACCACTCAGCCTCCATCAGCTGAACCAAGCTATCAACAAGATACTAGCAAGTCCACATGACTCTGTGAGCAAGATCTCAGTCTTTGTCATCCTGGCAGGTCTACACTAGGGTTTAAAAATTGCATACTCCAGCAATATTTCCGAAATCGAAAATACAGGTAATAGTTGGACCTCCCTTGTGCACTGTACTTGGGTGATCTGATCATTTACGGTGCAAAAACGAAAATCATAGGTGGTAGGACAGAGCAGTGTCAAGAGTCATTTAAAAAAATTAATGCCATGCTCCTGCACAAAGCATAACCCTCTGTTAAACAATGTCAAGTTGTTGCATTGGAGTTTTCTCCTGCAGCCTTTTAACCTGAAAAAGGATCACTCACTTTGCAGGAAAGGATAGTGTCCACGCCGGCACCACATCATGTAAACACACAGAATATAACAGGACAGTGTACCTGATAATAAAAGCAAAATACTACAATGCTGGATATCTGAAATATAAACAGAAAATGTTGTGTCTGGAGAGAAAGACAAAATTAATGTTTCAAGTTGAACCACAATAGCTATTAATGAGTTAATGAGCAAATGAACGTAGAGGTGTTTACTTTTTAATTTCTGCAGGAAAACCAGTTAAAAACAATGAAATAGAATTCATTTTTGTTTTCTTTGTGCACCAGAAGAATGTCAGAAACTCCTTTAAAATCTGTAGTTTCCTGTCAAAATTTTAAAATTAAATTTGCTGAATTAAAGCATGGATACTGCCATTGAAGCAAATGGACTATAATTTCCAAGCTTAGACCACCCTCCTGGAATTTCACAGCCTTGCATTGTGTGGAAACTGCAGTCAGACTAACATGAGAGAATGGGTGGTATTACTGTTCCCAGCCTATACTGAGACAGGAATGCTACTGAAATCATTATGTCTGAAGTAGTGCTGACAGCTTCCCGTTTATATCATACAATGAACAAAGGGTTGTTCAGGGCATTAAAACTAAAATATAACCTTCCTGATTATTCCTAACCATTCCTGATGAAGGGCTTTTGCCCGAAACATCGATTCTCCTGCTCCTCGGATGCTGCCTGACCTGCTGTGCTTTTCCAGCACCACCCCCTCACTCTCACCTCCAGCATTTGCAGTCCTCAGTTTCGCCTAAAACAGAACCTTGTTTTATTTCAGGCAGCGCTTTAAGTCCAGTTATTTCCTTGCGACCCCTAGCAAGAGAGACAGGAACCAATTGTTGAGTTGATGCTTAATTTTTAATTGGGTGTGGCACATGACCAATTGCCCCCACCCATTCACTCTTGGAAAGGTTAACTGTGGTATATGGACACTATTAGTTTGCTGCTGACATTGAATCAGTAAGCTAGTTTGCAAAAATCTAGCAATCAACATGACAGCCAGACTCCAGGTGTGGCTAAACCTGCCTCAAATCTCAAATCCTCAAAACCCTATAAAGAATCTTTGTATCTGCTGGGAATGTGGACACCAATCTTACCTCACTGTGCCTTCACCAGCTTTAAAAGGAATTCTGCAAATTTAGCCGACCTCATCCACTTGAACTGGGACAACTACAGAAAAGAAATGCCACCGAATATGGATCTTCAGGACTTCTCTTTTTAGTTATGGATTAATCCTAATTATGAACTCTTTCCTTCTTTGTATGCTTTTGTGTGTGTGTGTGTGTGCATACATATTGCGATAATCATTCCCAGGTTTGACTGCATGAACAAATCAATCCTAACTGTAAAGACAGGTTGTTGGGGGTCATTTAGAAACGGGACTTCACAAACAAAGGGTTTTGGGTGAAACATTCCCTACCTATTTCAAAGCAAAAGAAAATGAAAAGGGGATTGCTTCTGGACAGATGAGATGAAAAACAAAATAATGCAATTTATGTCTCCCTCTTGTCTGTAACAAGGTGATTAAGTGATACCTAATCATATCAATCAACACAAAAAACAAAAGAACAAAATCTGAAATAAAAACAGAAATTATTGAAGTATCTCAGCAGATCTTGCAGCATATGTGGAGAGAAAGCAGAGTTAATGTTGAAGGTCACTGTATTTGTAGTTGTTTCAGTATGCCATTTGAGTCAGGCACTGCCCACCTATGCCAATTTATCCAGATAGTTAAGATAAAATTATATGCTGTTGCAAAGGACAGTGGCAAAGCCAAACATCTAAACAGTTCATACAACCAAATGCCATTCCATGTAATGAAGACTGATCTCCTTGGATGAATCTAAAAGTAGTCCAGCCAGAATAACCAAAATGAAAGATGGCAAAAGGTATGACTTTTAATTCATATGTGATCAATCTCTTCTGATGATAACCTGAAGAAGGGCCTGTGCCCGAAACGTCGAATCTCCTGTTCCCTGGATGCTGCCTGACCTGCTGTGCTGTTCCAGCAATAAAGTTTCAACTTTGATCTCCAGCATCTGCAGACCTCACTTTCTCCAATATGAAAACATGACAAAGTCAACCAACTGAGACAATACCTTGCACATAATTTAATGAGTAAAAACAATATTATTTACTGATTTCCAAATATTTCACCAAACAACCAAGAGGTGCAGAGGAGAATAGAACTGCTGTGTCATGGATGGTGGAGGCACAGGAACCAGCTGATTGTTATGGCAAATGCAGAACCAAGCCCTGAAGGGCTGGATATATTAAACACAAAAGTTCACATATCCAATGACCTCACACAAAAGGCGAATTCATCTTCAAATACCGTATCTCACCAACCACAACATTAGTCTCAGACTCTTCTCAAGTCAACACTACACATCTCCCACATCTCTGTCGCCCATTCTGACACTGAATGCTTCAAGCTTCTCACTCTAACTCACAGTTTGCACACAGTGCTAATTATTCAATCTTGACAGACATCACCCAAACACATTGCATCACACTCATTGACATATTTCTCTCTCGTACAGGAGAGGTTGGCACATAATTGGATGCAGCACATGCTAACTGGTGAGGGACAGGCAGTGTTCACCATCACTGTCCACTGCTCATGGCAGGAGTGAAACCATAGAAAATTAAGATGCCCTTTCACACCCTATTTCCTCCCTCATCATAAATTTTACCTGATTTACAGGTTACAGATGGGGTAAATATGCACGATTTACTTTCCTCTCTTGCATCACCATTATCTTATTCATGTACCTTTTCCCATTCAGAATTATTCCTTCAGAAAACAGGAAGTATAGAACACTGAAGTCAAATTCCATTCACTTAACTTGTAGCTGCAGAGCTACACATTACCAACAATCTCTGACATTATATGCTGTCAACCTGCTTATTGTGTGTGTATATATATATATATATATATATATATAAAGTGTGTTTTTATGTGCGTGTACCCACACGCATATGTATACAATATGAGCAGAGATTAAACTAATTAAATCCTGCCATCTGAATATGGCTGATACCCATTTGATAGGTTAGCCTGTTACCCTTCAGGTGTACTGATGCCTGTAATGTAATTTTTGATGTAGGGCTGAATTTATGCTCTCGTTGGTTATTTTTATTTATAGGGACTTGTGGTGCAGTACTACAGTCCCTATCTCTGAGCTAGGAGATACAAATTCAAGTCCCACCTGCTCTAGAAGTGTGCCTAACACATTGGAACGGGTTGATTATAATAACTTTACAATTACAGGCAGCAATGGAGCAGCAACAGATGTGAAAGCAACAGGACATTGATGATGAAGATACATGGTCACTTGATTAACATTTGCAGTTCCAGCTCAGATACTGGCACTGCATGTCATTTAGAGAAAAAAGCAGGGCAGCCTTTGCCCGTGCTGATATCAGGTATGAGTCGCCATCACCAGGGCAGGGGTTAGGCCCTTTTCAGGTACCAGTTTAGACATGCTCCACCACAGAGGACTCAGTGCATATTATAATGAAGCAGGCTACAGAAGATGATTAATGGGCATGCACAACAAAAGATCCTGATGAGGGGCCTATGCCTAAAACATCGACTCTCCAGCTTCTTGGAGGCTGCCTGACCTGCTGTGCTTTTCCAGCACCATACTCTCGACTCTGATCTCCAGCATCTGCAGACCTCACTTCCTCCTATGTACAATAAAATGTTTGGTCATTCACAAGCCTGCAAGAAACCCCAAGTATAATGTGAAACAGCGTAGTGGAGACTGGTACCAACTCTAAACAGGGGTTGTATGGAATGTGAAGTCAATCCTTTTCAGCATCTTTAACACATTTGTGAATCCAGCCATGGTGCATTGTCTGTTGGCTATTGATTGGATTTCAACTGGATCACAAGTAGAAGCCACCCAAAGTCTGGATGTTGCAGTGGAAACTCAATTAATTCAAACGTTGACTCAAAGTGCTACCAACATGAATGTAGAGACCTGGACTCAACAGGGTTTCAGGGCTTCACAGCTGAGCAAAACCTTGTCATTCAATGTATTATTCAGATTAGTTATGTGGAAAGACTGCACAGATTGGGGTTATTTCCTTAAAGTGAGAGGAGATTGAGGGGAGATTTAAGTCAGATTTGTAAATTATTGATGGACTGAGTTGGAGTAGATAGGAAAGACTTATTTCATAAAGCAGGGAGATCAATAGCCAGGAAGCATTGCACCAAAGTAAATGGTACAAGGACAGGAGGGGATCTGAGGAGGATTTTTAAATCTAGGGAGCAGTTTGGAACTCTTTGTCTGAGAAGATGGCAGGGGAGTAGGAAAGCTCATTGCACCTCAGAAACACTTGAATTTGCAATTGAGTGCTGTAATCACCAAGGCTATCAACAAAAAGTTTACAAGTGGGATTAGAATGGACAACTTGGTTGACACAGATTGTCCTGTCACCAATGGAAGGCTGCAGCCAGTGTTCTCAGCCTAGAGCTGGTAGAAACCATTCTGTAAGACCATTGATGGGCTCCCCACTGATACCTTCCACTGATCATGCTGCAAACATTGGGATATTACTGTACAGAAGCATGAAGACAGGCAAAGACAAATGGAAGACAGGCACTATGTGAGTACACAGATTGATTAATATACATGTATATGTAATAGGTACATTTTGATTCATAAATTTGATTCTGAATATTTGTTTCAAGTTGACTTTTATTTTTGCTTTGTGGCCTACTATGGTTGTCAATGTTAGAGGGAAATTCAGTTGTGAAACTGTTAATAAATGGCAAATCTGAGTTGTATTGTTAGAATCACACATACATAAGTTTTTTTATGGTCAGCCCAGCTGCGGGCCAGGAGTAACAATGTAGGAGAGCATGGGTAAGGAGCCAGAACCATATACCCGCATCACCATTGGCATCTTTACAGTGACTGGCAATGCCGCCTTGCACTGTTCTAAGCTTGTACCTGTGGGTGCAGAAGATGGCCACTTAAGCTAGGACAGTTTGTACCTTGTACCTTATGGAAAGCCTGTCCTCCCCATTTTCATCCTCCTTCTTCTAGCACCTTGCTCTATTTGGTTTGATCTCTGGTCATTCTCTCTAAATCATGCTGTATTACATGGGAAAGGTCTACTGGCACAAGCAAGTGGTTTACGCAGAAACAAAAACAGAAATTGCTGGAGAAACTCAGCAGCTTTGGCAGCAGGTGTGGAGAGAAAAGAGTTAATGTTTCAAGTCCAGTGACCCTTCTTCAGAACTAGACTCAAATCATTGGCTTCGCTCTCTCGCCACATATGCTGCCAGACCTGTTGAGTTTCTCCAGTAATTTCTAGTTTTGTTTCAGATTTCCCAGCATCTGCAATTCTTTGTTTTATGTTCAGGTTTGTGCAGAAGCTTTGTAAATCAGGACAAAGTCCTTCAGCAACTGGCATATCACTCTTTATAGACTTTAGAAATTTTAATGAAGTTGACATTTACAAGCAGTAACCAGCAGCTAATTCATTCTAATTCTTTTGCCTTATTCCAGCCATATAAGGCAAATCTCTCAGAAACATGAGAAGGCTGCAGGATGCACCTCTTTGCCAGAGACAATCTCCATCTCACAATGCCAAACATTTCTTTCAGATGACAGAAACTCTGATTGAGATATTCACTGATTTTTAGGAAGTCTGCAACCTGATTGCAATAATTGTTTCCCTAGCTCTATTCCTCATGATAATGCGAAGCACACTAACTTGTATCCAGGTAGAAATACTGATTAGCTGTTTTTAATCCTAATGCCTTTTCATCTTGGAACTGAAGGGACAAATTATAACATAGCTGTTAACATCCTGATGGCTTTGAATTTTAGGAAATTCAGAGATTGTCAGCATTGCATCCAACATTGTTTGTTGGAAAACAATCTATGTCTTCCTTTCATTTATAACTATTAAACCATTCAGGCTTACAGTCAGGCATATTACCTTACATTTACCCCTTTATTTAAAGATACAGTTTAAAATTTTAAAAAATCCCGTAAACTTTACAACTGTAATATGGCAGAAGCTCACTGCACACATATTGATGCCCTCACTGATATGTTATTTGACCAACTCACACTAATATAATTTTGAACCTCTAAGGGCAGTCGTAGAGTCAAATATTAGCATTGCAGACTTAAATTTTACACTGCTGAACTTTTCTCACCATCTATACACTCTCTCTGTTTAAACTGCAGATAGCTGATAAGGTACAATAAGGGCTATGTTCCTTTAATTTCTTTTATTCATTCACAGGATGTGGACATTGTAGGAAAGGCCAGCATTTATTGCCCATCCCTAATTGTCCAGAGGGCAGTTAACAGTCAACCACATTGCTATGGGTCTGGAGTCACAGATTAATAATTCAGAGCCTTAAGCTAATGATCCAAATCTCATCATGGTAGCTGGGGTATCCAAATTCAAAGAATAAAATAAAATCTAGAATTAAAAAGGAACTGCTGTCATTAATTGTGACCAAAAAATTGTCAGATTGTTTTCTAAAAATAAGCCCTTCTGGCTCACTCAAACTCTTTAAGGAAAGAAATCTGTTGTTCTTACCCAGTCTGGTCTATATTGGGACTGTGTGTGTGTGTGTGTGTGTGTGTGTGTGTGTAAATTCATCTCTGAAATGGAGTAAACAACAACTCAACTTTATCTAAGAAGTTGGCCCAGCATCACTGTCCTGAGGGATAGACAATGTATGCTGATAGTACGAAGATTGATGGTCACATCCAAATAACAAAAAAAAAACTGAAGGAGTTGAAACTGAAAATACCAGCAGGGGGAGAACTTGAGTTAATACATAGTTTATTGTATAGATCAACTTAAATCCTGAATCTGGTCCAGTACTTTCTCACTTAGGAGCTTTATGAAATCCTCATAAATAAATATAAATGCTGAAACATTTGAAACAAAAAATTCCATACTCACAACATTCAATAAGCATTAACTGTTTACTGCAGCTGGCTTGCACAAATATCTTCTTGATGTTTATGTTAAGCAGAATCACATTTCTTGAGATTGACAACAGGATAGTTATTGCAAATCATAAGTGGTGAACTATTTCCATTAAAGCCAAAGCTTTTGACACAAAAATGTTGACCACTTTCAGTAGCTGCAATGACCTTTTTTTTTTAATCAAAGCTAGTGATTTGCAATTACATGCTGAACCCCTGCCAAGTTATTTTATAGGCTTGTACCCACATCAACTTCAATGTAAGCACTTACCCCAAATGCTTAGTTGTGTACAACTCTTAGCACTGCAAAATAGCATCAGCTTCTGTAAACCTTTTGAAAACATAAGCAGCCTCAGTGTACAGAGCAGCAGTGTTGAGAAGCCACATATGGCGTTCAGCTAAAACTGCTGAACCCTGTAGAGCTGTAATATAAAGTGCATCAATGCTGTTTAGTTGCCAGCTCTCTATTATTATATACATTTGGCTATTTATACATTACATCTGTTCTTTTGTTTTACCCAAATTACAAATATTTCTCACAGTTGTCTCAATGCAGAAGAACAGAAATGCATAAATTAAAAAGAATTAGATTAGTAAATTAAATTTACGTGCAGGTCTCATGAGCTTTTAGTTTTAAACCAAACTAGAACACATGGTTTTTCATAGTGAGCTTTATGGTTCCAATCTGTATCCTACTTTTAATTTTTTTCATACAGACTATTCGCATGTACATTTTTTAGAGATTTGTTTGTTACCCATTCCTACAACCAAAAGAAATTCTTTACAGGAATGGATCAGGCATATGGCAGGAATTTAATCCAGAAAACACGTTTCTTTAAAATCTTCCAGTTGCATCTCATTTGTTATTAACTATAAGATGGCACTAACTTTCATCTTTTACTTTAGCTAGCAACTACATCCCTTCTTCCCAACCCCCTGTTGCTACATGCAGACCTAGAGTTTAGCATAAAGTTTAGATGCGGCAGCTCTGAGCAGCTGGGCTCAGCTACGAGGGAATGATAATGACCTCAGAAATCTGCTGTTAGTTTGACAACAATAGGGCACTCACTAGAGTGGAAAATTGTGTTCGCTGGCTAGCTCTGCTCAGTTACTAATTGACATTGCCAAATATTTTAAGAACAATTGGAATGTAGAAGCTAAAGAAAATCTTAATCCTCATAGTTTTCAATTTTATTTTTGTCTACTTTTTCTCTGTGCTGTATTAAATGACTGTCACAGAGTTGAAACATATTTTCATGTCATTATCTATCCTATGTCAATGCATTGATGCTCATTCCAAAATATTTTAAGTGTCTGGTCAATGAGTGTCCACATAAGTGGCAGAACCATGGGGCTAGGGTGCAACTATAAGCCAACAGACTGCTCTAATGTCTATAAAGATTGTGAAGCAGCTGACCAAATACACTCTGCAAATATCAATACTGTAGAAAACAAACAAAAGGCAAGCTGAAATTAAACCAATGATTACATTTCATCTAAGCTCACTTTGAAAGCTTTGCTTTCAGCAATGCACAGGCATTCCATGTGTTGAGCATGGTTGTGGTGTGGCCTAACTTGGCCTGTCTATATGGAAATGGCCTCAATTATGCAACACTGCAAAGTTAGAAGGAATAATTAATTTTTCAAAATATACTTTAGTTAATCATTACAATCTTTATTGAGATAATAATGGCTCTCAGCAATTTTTGAAAAATTATTTCAGCTCATATAAAACAGTTTAGACTAGACCAGGAAACATTTTCCATTAAGTATATGATTTGAAAATTTGACCGATGTATGTTACAATTATTTCTGCGTACAATGATGCAGTTTCAAATGTAATGCACACTGGGAGGAATTTGATTTATCAGGTTTTTTTTTCTTTTCTCTATGTCTGCAAAGTTAACTTTGACTTAGCTCTTGAAAGAGTACAGTTCTGAACTGGAAACCTCGAAAGGAATGTTTGCAAGAAGATATTTTCTGTGAAATGTTCCTGAATTGGTTCACTATTATCAGAACATGGATTTGAGAGAAATAATCCTTTGTTGAGAACAAAACATTGGGGTGTACACTTGCAGCAGAATCAAAGATCCATTAAAGCTGCAATTATTCCTGACACCTGGGCAATCATTGCTAGAACCAAGCTTCTCATGAACTGTACAGTTTCATTAAGTTTGCATTTAGACAGAAGCAGAAATCCCACATAATTGCTATCATAAAGTAATTAGGACCCAATTTTAGTTCACTAAAAACCCATTCACTTACACAGAGTTAAATCAGACTCTAAGTGTAAATGACAATGATATTAGAGTCATTTTATTAAAGCTATGGAGTCTATGCACCACCTGTAAACTTGGGCAGCTGCATGGAGGTGTTTATGGAGGGGTTATACATCAGATGCAATCCCATTCTCAAACTTCAGTAAATGTCTAATATACCTAACTAGGCAAAAGTATGGTATATGTACAGTATAAACATTGATTTTGGAAAGCAATGATTCAGACTGTATCTATCAATTTGATCAGTAATATTAGAAGAGTAATTGTTCTCCTTCTCAATCTCCTTTATCTCTCTGCTGAGTATCTCATACCATTTCCCATTTATGCAATCTCTCAAATCAATGCTTTTCACTTCATTCTATCTCATTTCCATTTCTCCACTCAGCTCTATTTTCTGCCTTTTCAACAAACTTCATGCCATTTATCTTCTCTCTACTTTTGTTTTCAATATTATGTTTAACCAATCTAACTGTCCCCACTTTCCACAAATGCCATTCTATTCTCCTTCACAGTCTCCTGCAATCTCCATATTTTCTATTTCATCCATTAACATTGTTTTCTGTATAACTCACCCTCTTATTATCTCATTTGAATTACCTTTGACTAATTCACTCTCTCCATGCTTTTATTTTCAAACACTTCCACCCCATGTGAACTCTCTGCAACCAAAGTCTCAGTGAGTACTATTGCTATTCACTCTATCATTGCCCTGCTGTTCTCGGAGCTCTCATCCCATTCACCTGCTCACTAACCTACTTCATATTCCATTGCCTTCACACTCTTAAATGCTTTTTCTTTCAGTACCTTGCAGTATTAATCCCGTTGAGTGACTGCTCCCTGTATCTTCCTCACCTTCTACTGGCCAGCTGCCATTTCAGTTTCTAGCACTGGAATAAGGTGATTACTATTTAGTATTCATGTATGTAAATGTATGCCTTCTTGAACCCTGGACCAACCAGTGACATGTTGGTCACCTACCTTTGGTGTGGTATTATGGTTCTGTGTAATTTGAGAAAAACTTTGAAAGCACTTATTGCAGGGTGCAAAGGGTTTTTGTCCCAGACGTTGAATTAAATCATTACTGGAGAGCATATGAGCTTCAATTTTAATTCTTAATCAAATTTGATTTTAGAAAGTCAAAGGATATGCTCGTCTTTCTCATGTTTGTTCGATGATAAAAAGTTGACTGAGTAAACTTGCTGGGTACAAGTCCTTGTTCATAGATGAGAGTATAACTGAAGTATTCCCTTTTACAGGATGAAGTGCCAAACTACAAGATGCATTTGTAATGGGATTTGCGTACAGATTAACAGCCATATAAATTGAAGGCTTGGCCTATGGATTGTGTTCTGAAGATAATTCATTATGAACATTTTTAAGGATTCACGTTTAAAGGATTGTGAGCAGTGCTTCATTTGAAAAGGCTCAGAAGATACTGGAATCTGTTTTGAAAAAGCTCACTCAAAGAATATTAGCTCACTATCTTTTAAAGATGCTTATCGGAAATCACATGGTTTTAGCTAATTGCTTAGACTTATTTGTTAGAAATCATATGCCTGGGTTTATGGCTGTCAAGGGTCAGTCTTTGTTTTGGACATTGTTTGGAGTTCAGGTGGGATACAGCCTACTGAGAGGGAAGCTTTCCAGTTTATACTCTGCCTTTCTGAGAAAACCCTTTTGAGGGTCCATTGTGAACTACCTGATCTTCTGCAAAGCTTCTGAAAGAGTTTTTCTCCAGGTTTCTTGAATGGACTGTCTGTGAAGGCCCCAGATACGGTTGCCTGTGCTTAAAGTCATCTATCCACATGTGCTGGGATGCCAACTTAAAGTCACTTTGAACATTTGAGACCTTATCCTTTTCTTTCCTCCAAAAATTGGCCATTATTTGGCTAAAGTGATTTTCAAAATTAATCTTGACAGAGAAAGTTCTTCATTTTCTGCTTATATGTGTGTGTAAGTGGAAGAGGTGCTTTTGTAGACAGTTAAATATTTATAATTTCAATCTCTAAATGGTGTTAATTCAATTTACATCTTTGCTAAACAAGTCTTGATCTTTAATAAATCAATATTGTTTATTAAATATGTGATTTTAAAATTGTAAACATAATATAGATAGATATAATTGGCAATATCAGTAATTGGGTAAAGTATTTAAATATACATTGTGACTAGTGGAGTAATGGAACTAGAGAGATACAGTGCACTCCTCCAACCTCAGTCATAACTGTGTCCTGTCTCTTAACACTACAACACTCTGCAAGACAAGCACATCTCTTTGTCAAGGGTTTTACTTGGGTCCCTACATTAAGCAGGTTGAGGAAAAATAAACAACAACCAAAGTTGCTGGAAAAACTCAGCAGGTCTGGCAGCATCTGTCACCAGACCTGAAATGTTAACTTTGATTTCTCTTCACAGATGTTGCAAGACCTGCTGAGATTTTCCAGAAATCTCTGATTTTGTTTCTGATTTACAGCATCTTCAGTTATTTTGGGTTTTGAGGAGGAATAATGCAGGACTGGACTGGGGTGGCTCAGTGGTTAACACTGCTGCCTCACTGCACCAGAGACACTGGTTCGATTCTGCCCACAGGTGACTGTCTGTGTGGAGTTTGCACATTCTCCTCATGCCTGTGCAAGTTTCCTCTGGGTGCTCTGGTTTCCTCCCACAGTCCAAAGATGTGCAGGTTAGGTAGATTACCCATGGGAAATATGGGGGTGGGTTTGGGTGGATGTTCTTCAGAGGATCATTATAGACTTGATGGGCTGAATAGCCTGCTTTCATACTATGGGGTTTCAATGGACTTGGGCATCCTTAGGACTAACATGCTGTTTAATTTTATCACCATTTTGATCATGTAAGTCTTTCAAAAAGTTCTAGTTCTTGAAACTACAGTTAGTGTATTAAAAGGGACACAAAGATGATAAAGATTGCATATTTATTAGGAGACCATTGCTGTTTTCATAACAGCTCTTGCACAATTTAAGAATAGCACCTACCAAGGGTAGTGAGCTTCTGCTGATGATCTTCATGTCACGGAACAGGTCAATTCTCAACCTGCATATCTTTGGATGCAGAAGGACAGGATGTTCCTTAAGTTAGTAGGATCGAGATTTACAGGTTTTGCCTCATTTTCAATCTCATCATTAAGACATTGGAACTAAAAGCATGATACATCTTGGTGGACAAGGTATTCTCATCCTGAATGATTGGTAGCAATTCCTTCAGTTCATTAAAGTAAATGTGCCCCATCTCACTTTGTGAAGAGCTTTAGACAGTCCTTGAAGTATTTTCTTTGTCCATCCCAAATCACTGGTCTTTTGAGCTGTTAGAAACAGGATCTAGCAGAGGAGGAAGTTTTTGGCTACCCAAACATGATGTCAATTTCATCATTGTTAATTCTGCAGGAGTTTTAGCTGAGTGTTTGTTCAGTCTGTTTGAGAGCACTAGTATTTGTTTGATGAACCTCCTGTTGAATTTAACCAATACAGTGAAAGCATTATTGATGGAATTTCTCTTGAGATCTTAAGTATCACCCTGGCAAAACTGGAGTCAGTGGAAATCAGGGGAAATCGTGTCTGCAATTTACCTGGTGAATAAAAATATATTTCTGATTATTGGAGGTCAATCATCTTAGCTACAGGACACTATTGCAGGAGTTCTACATGGTAGTGTCAGAGTTTCATCGCCTACTGCTTCATGAACAATCATCTCTGTTGTATAAGGCCAGAGGCAGGGGTGTTCGCTCATTGTCACACAACAATCCATGCCATTCACAACTCCTCAGATACTGAAGCATTCCATAGCCAAATGCAAAATGACCTGACAAAGTTCAGGTTTAGGTTGCTAAGTGGCAAGTAAAATCCATACCACAAAAGTGCCTGGCAATGACCATCTTCAACAAGAGAGATTCCAACCATGGCAGCAGTGTGTATCGTTTACAAGATCCATTGCATTGTTTCACTAAGACTCCTTAGATGGCATCTTCCAAACCTAGAGCTCTCTATCTGCAGGTTCCCCTCCAAGCTACAAATGTGCCTGAGTTGGAACTCCGCCGTCATTCCTTTACCATCAAAATCCTTTAACTCGCTAACAAAATTATGGATATGCCTACACAACATGGACTGCATGAATACCATCGCCTCTCAAGGTTAATTAGGGATGGACAATAAATGCCAGCCAAGCCAGTGATACCAAGAACCCATGACTGAATAAAATAAAATCCCAGTCCAAATCTCACTGCAATACAGGAGGGTAGTGACAGCTATTATTCTATACACTGGGACTATTGTTGACTTGTGGAGTTCTGTTGTAAATGCTTGCTGCCATGGTTTGTAGAAGATGAAACTGGTGCAGCTAATTTGGTTTTGGAGCTTCAGCAGCTCCACATCTCTGCTAATTACAATGTGTACCCACACTGTGATCCAAAAGATGCAGTAAAGTACCCACACATTTTACACTATGCCTTATTGTTCATCATGTTACTCAGGAGGAGTTCCTGATATCTGCTGTTCTATCTGTGCTTCTGAGTTGTTAAATGGCCAACTGGTATTTTCTTTGTTGGGTGGGTAAGAGGTAAGCAAAGCCATTTTAAAGCTTTAGTAACTCCCATGATGTAGCTCTGGAATTGGCATATATGCAAATGGAAATTGGGTCATAGAGTCATAGAGATGTACAGCTCGCCCATGCCGACCAGATATCCCAACCCAATCTAGTCCCACTTGCCAGCACCCAGCCCATATCCCTCCAAACCCTTCCTATTCACATGTCTTTTAAATGTTGCAATTGTACTAGCCTTCACCACATCCTCTGGCAGCTCATTCCATACATGTACCACCATCTGCGTGAACAAATTGCCCCTTAGGTCTCTTTTATATCTTTCCCCTCTCACCCTAAACTTATGCCCTCTAGTTCTAGACTCTCCCACCTCAGAGAAAAGACTTTGTCTATTTATCCTATCCATGCCCCTCATGATTTTGTAAGGTCACCCCTCAGCATCCAACACTGCAGGGAAAACAGCCCTAGCCTATTCAACCTCTCCCTTTAGCTCAAATCCTTCAACCCTGGCTACATCCCTGTAAATCTTTTCTGAACCCGTTCAGGTTTCACAACATCTTTCCGATAGGAAGGAGTCCAGCATTGCACACAATATTCCAACAGTGGCCTCACCAATGTCATGTACAGCTACAACATGACCTCTCAATTCCTGTACTCAATACTCTGACCAATAAAGGAAAGCATACCAAACGCCTTCTTCACTATCCTATCTACCTGCAACTCCACTTTCAACGAGCTATAAACTCTTTCCAGCATCAGGGTCAGGAATCATTCCAGTAATTTTCACTTGTCTTGCCCTCCAAGTGGTAGCAAACAAAACACCTTTATAAATATGAGTAGCCATATTGTACTCAGGTGAGGGAAGTTATCCTTTTCCTGTATTGTTAACATTTTTATCACTACCTCGTAGGTGTTGAGTTGGGCACGGTAGGAAGAAAGATGTGTTAGAGGAAGCGTGAAGAAAAGATGTTTAAGTACTTTTGAAAAAGATTTTAACCATTGTCTGCTAGCTCAGAGATTACTAGCACTGTGCCATGTCTCCAAAACCTGTTGCTGTTAAACTGGCTGCTGTCATTAGTAAGGATTGAGAAATCCACCAATAATACATTAATAGCCTTGAGCTTAAGGGCACAGTTCTAAATCCTGCCACACTGGAAATGTGTCCCGAATTGGCAAAAAGGAAGACATCTCCAACATAACACATCTATCTGAGGTGTGGCAATCAATTAGCCTCTTCCATGGGAAACTTAAAAGTCTGATACCTGATGCAGAGGGATCTAAGGTACTGCACAGTTTTATCTGAATAGTCAGCCTGATTCACTGATAGGATCCTGAGTCAATAATTGTGGGTATCAGCTTATAGTCTAATTACTAAATTATGATTTTATCTATGCAGATTTCAATCCAGGAGCAGAGTCTCACATAATTCCTCTGTACCCAGGACATTATTTTGAACCTGTGTGACATATATTAGGAAGGCCAAATATAGAATAGACTAGTTTTGAATATTTTTCCTTCAAAAATAGAATCAAGCCCTAGAGAGAGCGCAGGTGAAAACACAAGCATAACTCTGGGGTTGAAAGAATTTTAAACTCAGCAAACAAGATTGCTTTCATTTTTAGAAATAGATCAAATATAGTATGGATCTTCATGATGCTAAAAAGCATAAATAGTACAAATATAAGAAAGTTCTGTGACTACAATACGAGTCTTATGTGAATTAAACTTGAGTTTAGGAGTCTTTTTCTTCCCCCTTGAGAGAAATAGATTATGTGAAGTAGATTTCTATCAAAGCCAGTTAAAGTTGCATCAATTAGTTCCTATAAAAGAATGTTGAATGAAGACCTGGTTGAAAGCAGGATTGAAGGTTAAAAGAAATAGTACAAACATGAATAGTTAAATGCCATATGGTTCTGTGAGGGCCTTGGCAACTGGTTCTGTGGAATGCAATTAGTCCATCTGAATAGATTGTGTTCGTAGATTGATATCCTGCAGTTTTTATTCGATTACATTCAAGTCTTACAGAAAAAAAAATCCAGAGCTTTATCTTCTTAGAGATTTTATTTTATACTATTCACAGTGTTCATAGTTAGTTAACTATTTAATAAGTTTTGTGCTGATAAAGTTTGAAAAGGGTTGATCTTCAAATTCTCTGCCTGCAGTGGCATGAATATACATTTTAAGAATCTTCTCAACATGGATGCAAACAGGGATAAGTTTCTCTTTTTTGCCATTACTATCATAGGTGTAACTAATTCATCCAACCCTGATTTTTTTAAATTTTGAGATTTTTTCTGGATTTAGGAGGTGCAAAGCAAATGTTTGGAAGTTTACTGTTTTCTAAATGCTCTGGATGAAGGTGCACCAATGGAATATAGCATCAATTTTGTGCTGTGATCACCATGCTGCAACTCTATTTATAATGTAGTGACTCAATTGTTCAGAATACTGCTTTCAATGATATTTTCCATCTCTCTTGTCATCATTATATTTTGTGTTGATATGGCTGGCTTTCATTGTAACTTGAAAATCTGTTTGAAGTCAGTTTTTAGCTTTATTTAATATGGATGCATTTTAAACTGCTTGTAAAGAGAAACAAACAATGGAGCACTGAATTAAATTGCATAATCTAAATGAAGGTGTGTATATATATTAAACCTTTGCTGTATCAGAACACCCTCACCGTTTTCATGACTGTCCAAAATCACTACCCCACCTATCTCTGATTCTTTATACAATGGCGTACAGTCTTTTTAAATACTATTTAGTTTCAACAGTTTAGATTCTAAATAGTGATTGTAACATGCCCCAGCTCTGTGACATCTATATTTTTCAGCAGGAAGTTATTAGAATATTAAATAGAGACCATAATTATAGTTTCAAACTGCTCAAGGAGAATAGCGACTGAATATTTGTTGTAGAATCATAGAATTACACAATGGTTAAAGGACAAAAGGCGGCCATTTGGCCTTTCTTTCTGGCTCTCTGCATGAGTAACTCAGCTAGTCCCACTCACCCGCCCTCTCCCCATAGACCTGCAATTTTTTTCTCTCACATAATTATCTAAATAATTATCCAAATCCCTTTTGAAACCCATGATTAAATCAGCCTCAACCACACACTGAGAAAGAACATTCCAGATCATAACCAATCGCTATATAAAAAATCCTCTTCCGCATTTCACATTTGGCTCTTTTGAACATTTTTCTGAAATCTGTATCCTTTGGTTTTCGACCCTTATATACCTCTCTCTACTTACTCTGTTCAAACCACTCATGATTTTGAACATCTCAATCAAACTTCCTTTAAACCCACTCAAACAGCCCTGGCTTGTCCAATCTATCTTGGTAACAGATGTCCCTATTATTGTAAGTCTTTTCTGGACCTTCTACAATACTTTCACATTCTTCATGAAAAGTGCGGTGCCCAGAATTAAATGCAGTACTATAGATGAGGCCAGACCAGTGTTCTGTTAAATTTTACCATAATTTCTTTACTTTTCTGCTCTTTTAGGCAGAGCTTTCCCAGACCCTTAATGATGTGAGCAATAGTGAGTCAGTCAGAAAGATGTGGCAGGAATGGAAAAATGAGATTCTCAACATTGAAGGAGGAAAGAATCTGATTTTCCACTCAAGGTTTTTAACAACTAGATGAGAATCTCACTAGCAAGCAGTGATGGGCTTATTTACGTGCATTAACATCTTATTTCACAGCCTTCTCTCATTTATATGCAAGTTGCTAATCTTCAAAGTGGCGGGAGCAACTCGATGGCAACAATTCCCGATGTGCACTGTGAAAGCTTGACAGGTACCCAGCAACTGCAAATCCATGGGTCTCCATTTTGACTGGCAATAGAAGGGCGGCATGGTGGCTCAGTGGTTAGCACTGCTGCCTCAGTGTTTCCAGCCTTGAGCAACTGTATGTGTGGAGTTTGCACATCCTCTCCGTGTCTGTGTGGGTGCTTCAGTTTCCTCCCACAATCCGGTTTAGGTGGATTAGCGATACTAAATTGCCCATAGTGTCCAGGGATGTGTAGGTTTTGGTGGATTAGCTGTGAGAATGCAGGGGTACAGTTGTGGGTCTGGGTTGAATGTTCTTCAGTGGGTCGAAAGGCCTGCTTCCACACTGTAAGGATTTTATAGTGCTATACCCCTAGATATGAGCGCCCAGTCAATGGGCAGCAACTGTCTGTCCAAGAAGTTTAGCATCTGTAAAACACCAGCCGTTGCACATCTCAGACTCACTTATAATACAGTTCAGCATTTATTTACTGTATTTTGCAGCTCATTGAACCTGCCGGGCTACTTTGCACGCAGGGATAGGCACCCACACATCAAAACAGGATACATCTTGGAGCTCATAAGACTATAAGATGGAGGAGCAGAATTAGGTCATTCAGCCCATCAACTCGGTCCTGACATTCAATCACAGCCAATTCTCAACCCCATTTTCCTGCCTTCTCCCATAGCCTTTGATCCCCTTACCAAACAAAAATCTATCTATTATTGCCTTAAATACACTCAATAATTGGCCTCCACAGTCTTCTGCAGCAATGAGTTTCACAGATTAACCACCTTCTGGCTGATGAAATTCCTCCTCTTAGCTTGCTTTCTAAGTTCTCACTGACTTTGTGCTGACTCGGATGCTCACAGCATCTCTGCCTTTCCTTGTTTTGCCTTTTTGTGCACTGTCACCTCATTCAGAAATTACAGGCTCATAATACTGAGGCCACACGGCCCTGAAGAAGGGTCATATCAAACTCAAAACATTAACAGTGTTTTTCTCTTCATAGATGCTGCCAGATCTGCAGTTTCTTCAATATTTTCTGTTTTTATCAAAGTACTTCTGTCTTGACTTGCGTTTTAGCACAGACACAAAGAAAAGTGGTCTGTGTGTTTGGCAGTAATGAATAGTCAAGGGGGTGGAGATGTTGTTGTAAGGCACCACGCTATGCCAATATCACATTCACACCATGTGGCAGAAATGTACACTGCAAGTATATTACACTTCTTTTAATCAAATAGCTACATCTCAATTTCAGGCAAAAAGTCTTCAATCAAGTGAAGGAAGACAATCAGCAGTAAGCGGGTCCCACCACAGTCAGAGTGTCTAATCTCAGTCCAGTGCCTCAGTCAGGATTAGTCAGCCACTTGTGTGTGGCGCGGCGGGTTTCTGAGTCAGAGGTTCAATATCATTTCAGTCCAGGGAATGGGCCATGGTGAGTCCTTCATGTCCAATACAGCTAGATTATCAGTAAGTCAGCTGGGGATCAACACAGAGATCAGTCATACATCTGGTCAAACCTCTGGTCAGAATGCAGGTTTTGGGTAGGGGGTGCAGGAGGTCACCTAGGTTCACAAGCTGAGGCTGCGACTTGTTCTGTGAAGCACAACATGCATTACCTTCCATTTTCATCTGAATCACAAATGTGCAATTGAAATTAAAAATAGCTGTCATCACACATGGAATAGCGGATTCAATGCTTTCTCTCTATCTGAGGGAATCGACTCCATTTGCGAGCAATGTGAGATCCTTCATGGGGTAATTGTGTTAATAAGGCATTTAAGCAGCATGGGTTAAAAATAGCTGTAATCACAGAATTCTGCATGGGAACAGCATGCAGTGATCAACTATATCGAAGACAAGTCCTAGCCACCATCATCTTGATCATATCATTAGTCATTTTAAATTAAACCTAATCATCTTTGTGAAGCATGTAATCATAGGTGACCTTTAAAGTGTCACCTGTAGGCCACAATTCACAAACACAATCCAAGGTCTTATAAGCTGCATAATGGCCTACAGCTGCTTTCCTCTCATGTTGACCTGCAACATTTGATGACCTGCCCTTTTAATGCAATGTTACCTTTTTTTGGTTGATATAGGGTAGGGAGAGGGGGAGTAGTAGAGTGGGGAACAATATTTCATATACATGTGAATAAGTTCTACTGTGTCAAAGGTCCAAGTACAGGCATCCTATGGTCTTACTTTCAGAATCCTCCATATTCCACTG